>NC_000067.6:144492470-144792470 GCF_000001635.26 Mus musculus | reverse complement strand
TGGTGGTTGTTTATGGGATGGATCCCCGGGTTGGGGAGTCTCTGGAGGGTTCTTCCTTCCGTCTCAGCTCTGAACTTTGTCTCTGTAACTCCTTCCATGGGTATTTTGTTCCCCATTCTAAGAAGGACCACACTTTGGTCTTCCTTCTTCTTGAGTTTCATGTGTTTTGCAAATTGTATCTTACGTATTAAGTTTCTGGGCTAATATCCACTTACCAGTGAGTGCATATCAGATCCTGATATAGCTATCCCTTGTGATGTTATGCCAGTGCCTGGCAAATACAGAAGTGGATGCTCACAGTCATCTATTGGATGGAACACAGGGCCCCCAATGCTAGAGAAAGTACCCAAGGAGCTAAAGGGGTCTGCAACCCTATAGGAGGAACAACAATATGAATTAACCAGTACCCCCACCCCCAGAGTTTGTGGCTCTAGTTGCATATGTAGCAAAGGAGGGCCTATTTGGCCATCAATGGGATGAGAGGCCCGTGGTGTTGTGAAGATTATATATATATATATACCCCAGTACAGGGGAATGTCAGGACCTAGAAGCATGAGTGGGTGGATTGGGGAGTAGGGCAGGGGTAGGGTTTAGGGATTTTCGGGATAGCATTTGAAATGTAAATGAAGAAAATATCTAATAAAAAAGGGGGAAAGATTAGGGGGACTGGAGAATAGATTTCTCAGCGAGCTGTGCAGAGTCACATGGTTCCTGTGAAAGCTGCAAAACTAGAGCAATGGAACACAGCAGTCAGAGGAGGTTTACCCCTTGTCCTGCTAAAAGTTTTCTAGCTACCTCAGAGAGCTTGAGCTCAGAGGTGCTGGGAACTTCTGCTGAAAAAAAGACAGGCTGCTCCTAGACAGAGAGAGAGATAGAGAGAGAGAGAGAGAGAGACAGAGACAGAGACAGAGAGACAGAGACAGAGAGACAGAGAGAGTCATATGGTAGACTCTGACTGCTTCCTACAAGCAAATAATCAATGGCTAGAGGTAAATAAATTTGATTTAATTGTTTTTAAGGATAGAAGGGGGTATACTGATAATTGTTTAAATGTTCTAATATATACATGAAATAAAGAAGTCCAGTCCTTTGATCTCAAATATGGGAAATAAAGGCAAGGCAGAAAAATAAAAGAATGAAAAAATGCATTTAAAATTTAAAATTTAAAATGTCTATGCCAGAGCAGCTCTCTGGATCTTCAAACATAGTCTACATGGGAACTCTGGGATTACTCAGCTTAATATTACAAAAATAGAGCCTGGAAATAGGCTTATACAGCAAATAGAAGGAAATTTAATTAAATACATAGATGAAAATAACTGAGGCTTTTGATCTTAAATTATAGGTCAGAGAGCAGGGAATAAATGGAAAAAAAACCTTATCTCAGACAGATAAAGAAACTTATGTTAATTCAAGTTACATAAAGAGAGGGGACATATGTATCCAAAGAGAAATTAATATTCATAGAGGGAAGGATTTTAGTATACATAGATAATTAAATAATTGAAGCTTTTTGATCTAAAATAGTAGGTCAAAAACCGGGATATACAGCCTAACCTACCTCAGAAAGTACAAACTCAGGCCTTGATCTCACTATTAAAAATTAATCGTGGGGTAAAAAAGGAAATAGTGGAGGAGCACTCTGCCAAAAGATAATATCTGTGTAGATTGTTTTAATTGTTTTAATTATCAAAATGAAGATTATTAGTTCATGGTATTTATGATATTAAAAATGCTCTGGGAGAGCAGTCAAGCTACCAATTGAATTCATACTAGACTTTTAATGATTTCCAGTTACTGGACCCAGGATCTGCCATTTTGGGAAAGTGGCTCTGTTTTTGTGTTGATAGGAAAGGAGACATATCTAGAGAGATCAGATATGACAGGGAAGAACCCTTGAAGATCTTGGGTACAGAAAAGAGAAACTCAAGAAAATTGAACAGGACAGGTAACTTGATCTGCTGATTCCTCAACATGGGAACAACCCAAAAACTGGCTTAGATGTAAAAAAAAAAAAAAAAAAAAAAAAAAAAAAAAAAAGTCTCTAGCCAAAACTTCAGCTAATTTAGACAATAAATTTTGTTGTTTATGGAGCTGCATATTCTTCATTCCCTCCTTCATAAGGCATGGATGAAGATTTATTACAATTAGTTATTGATCCATTTAACTCATAACTTGACAGTTGTCTTTACCTGCTCTAACAAGGAGCAAAATGTCATATTGAACTAATCTATGCACCTTGAATGATCCATGTGAATATCTCAATAGTACTAAAACTTTGGTTGTGAGATTCACAGATTACAGAATTTACAGCTCTGACAAGATTCATCTGCCGGAATGCTAAAATGACCTGCTGTTCCAGCCACTCTACCTCCTGAAGCTGTTTCCAGACAATTTCTTCCAAAATAGCTTCAGGAATAGTTGATGATTCCAGATGACCTTGCTTCATCCAAACTGTCAGATGGTCCAGACAGAACTTTAGTCAAAGCCTAAGCCTTCTAAATATACAAAGAATGGGTAACAGATTTTAAAGCTAGCTTTCTTAAATCTAAGATTTTTTTTAAATTTTCCTACCCCCCCCCCCCTTCTAAAGGATTTCTCGTCATCCCTGTTCAGCAGGAAGAAGTTATGGCGAGTTGTGATCCAGATCTTTTGGGTTTGGGTGTCTGGTTATGGTTATTTTATAAATAATAAATATTTTCTCATTTTAAGAGATAATTGGAAATGGTCATAATTTTGAACAGGAAGGAAATAGATAGGATGGATTACTAAATTTATTCTTAAAGCATTATATAGCCACAATCTTACATTTGTAGAAATCTTTATAATTGATGCAAATTGAAATTATAATTTTAAATTGGTATAGAATTTATAGAACAATGCAGATTTAAAGTTCTCATTGATATAAATTTCTTAAACTGATACACATTTTGAAACCAATATTGTTATCTTAGGTAATCATTGTGCCTATGCAACTTATTTAAGAATTTAAGGCTTAGACCAAGTCCCTTTAAATAACCATTACAAACTGTTTGGGATGACTAAGTAACACAAGTTAATGGGCAAATAATAAACTCATGGTTATATTACATTTTTGTTCTAATTATATTAAGGTGTGTTCTATAATATTCAAATAGAAATAGCTAAGTGTAGTCAAGGTTAAAAATTAAAATATACTTTATCTAGATATGTAGTCTTCAAAAACATCAGAAATCCACAAAATAGGACATTTAGTGTTAATTCATTATTTGACTAGATACATGTCTGCTAATGACAATACTGCCTTCTTGGTTCAAAGAAGAGACTGAGCATCAAAACCTCCATATGGAGTTATTCCAGTTATAGCAAGTTAGACACTGAACAAAAATTACTCTGTTCATCTACAGATTAAAAAAATACTGTCAAAGAAAGCACACACAGTGCAGGATAGTCAACAATTTAACCCTGCTAAGACAGAGTAAGCAATTTCTTCATAGATCCTGCTTCAAGTTCTGTCAGATGGTTCTGGGTCAGAAGGCTGAAGACATTTTGACAATTTGAGTAATAAGGAACTACCCAAGTAGTCAGCTATCGCTACAATTTGTTTAATTTTTGGAAGCTCTGTATTTGTGCTTCCTACATATTCAGATAATAATTCACTCTTGGATTTCTGATGAGGCTGAAGGCTAATTATAGTCTCATAATCAAAACCAAGTTGTTTCACATTGAGTAAGATGATAAAGAAAGTATGGTTTTCAGATGGCAATACAAATTAAAGTTGGAACATAATTCAGATATAGAATTGTAAACTCTTTAAGTTGGAATAAATAGTAGAGTACTTTATTTAATTGACAAATATGATGCACTGTATGTTAATTGTATACCATACTTTGTAATTTACCTAATTGTTATGATTATATTCAATTTATGTTTTAGAGAAGAGCCATTTTTAAGATTTGGATTGAAAGGATGAGATGTTGGGAATTGGTTCTAAAGCTTGGTCCTAATTCAACTCCCCAAAGCCACACTTGCTGATGCTGATTTTTACTGGTTTCTACTGGCAATAAAGAGTTGGCTGGACAGAGAGACAGAGGCAGGACATTTGGATTGTGCAGGCAAGGGACACACACACAGGAGAGAGAGAGAGAGAGAGAGAGAGAGAGAGAGAGAGAGAGAGAGAGAGAGAGAGAGAGAGAGAGAAGAGGATCCAAGAATGTAGGTGGAAAGGGAATGCAGCCCTATGGAGGGTTTCCCAGAAGGTAACAGGGCAACAAAGATAAAATATAGATTTAGAAGCTGTTAAACCAGAAATACAGGAGGGAAGTGTGTGCTAGCAGCTGGGAGGTTTAGAAGTGTCCAGCCATTGTGCTAATCAAGACATGTCAAAAGTAGCTGGTGTGTGTGTGTGTGTGTGTGTGTGTGTGTGTGTGTGTGTGTGTGTATGTGTGTGTGTGTGTGTGTGTGTGTGTGTGTGTGTGTGTTTCATTCTCAAATCCAGAGAGCTCTTGGGCGAGTGTAGGGTGCACACCACCTGCCAGAAGCCAAAGTGGATTAACTAATTCACCTCTAGAGACTATGCAAACAAAAGTTTAGCATGTATAAAACATCCAAATGTCTGCTATTTTGTTATAGTTATCTGAAAATAGTGATGAAAAAATAAATTAAAAATAAGTTTCTCATCAAAGTTAAAAATGAATGACAAGTTATTAAGTTCCTAGCTGTAGTTTAAGTGTCTAAAGAGAAGCTCTATACATGTCTGATTAGTGCAAGAAAACCCTCAATCTGGAGGTCATTCAGAAATTAGAATGTGAAAATTTTCAAAGGATGAGACCCTAATGAGAGAAGATGGCTGTTATTATTTCCATTATGAAGAATAAGATGATGAAGAAGAAGAAGAGGAAGAAGAGGAAGAAGACAGAGGAAGAGGAGGAGGAGGAGAAGAAGGGACAACAGAAAGTATTATTAAAGGAAAAGGGGGGTCTCATATAGATAGTTTAAGCAATATTTCAGACAAAGTACAAGATACTATAACTGAGACATGAGCACATTTTCTCAAAGTGGTAGACACTGTAATATTTAATTCATCTAGTCCTATATAGATCATGAGCAAGTCATTCACTTTTCTCCTTCTATGCTCTTTCAACTATGAATTTTAATTTATTCATTCTTCTTGCGCGCGCTCGACTGGTCAGGAAGAACGACGCTGCAACAGGATCCTTCTGTACACGTTTATTGGGAGAGCTTGATTGTAGAGGCGAAGAGACTTCGAGCCCAGAACTAGTGCTGCTTTTATAGGCCTAGGAGGGGCGTGTCTCACACCCGGATTGGTTATGCACTAAGCCTCATTTGCATGTTCCTCATCTGATTGACTACTCTCTCTCAGTACCTTACAGAACCTCATTATCATACCTCATTTGCATGTCTCACATCTGATTGGTTATACTCTCAGTACCTTACAGAACCTCATTATCATACCTCATTTGCATGTCTCACATCTGATTGGTTATACTCTCAGTACCTTACAGAACCTCATTATCATGCCTGGGCCAGGCAGTGTCTTTGCAAAAAACTTTACTGCATATGTACACATTGGTTGTTTGTCCAATCTTATGTGTGGTGGCCAGCAGTAGTCAGTGCCACTCAGCAACGGCACATGTGGCTTCCCACATCTCCCCCTGTTTGTTTTAATAAAATGAGGCTGGACTAGGCCTGTGCAATTATGCCCATCCGCCGTGGCTCCTGTTTTAGGTCATTCCTCTAATGTCACAGCCTTACCTGTCATAGGGTAACCCTATCGCCACCGGGCCCCATGTCTTAGGTTGGACTGTGCAGGAGGAAAGTTGCCCGTCTCTGGATACCGCAGTGCTGTGTGACAATAACTGCTAAATGACCTAGGGCGAACTCTGCAAAAGAGGCCAGCCAAAAAATGAATTAGTGGGGAAATCATGATCACCCTATTGATGAGCAAGGGCTGATCAATGATCGTTGAGTCTCTCTCTTCCCATCTCATGCTGACTAATTCTTGAGCATAGATAACCAAATTTCAGGGGAGGAGCCGTTTTCAATAGCTAAAAGTGCCTGAGTTATAATCACCTTGTCACGTTTTTGTTGGGTTCTGAATTTGCATACCAACCAGAGCATGAACACCAGTCCACAGCATATGGCAGCACCAAACAAAATCACTCCCACCCATTCCTTAAAGTAAGAAAAAGCAGAGGTAAGCCAAGAGGTAAAGTCTCCGAGGGTCACTGGTTCCACTCTAGTCCCATTAAGGTTCAGGATCTGCATCTGCAGTCTCGTCTGCAACCTCTCCAGCTCCTGCGACCAGTTCCCCTTCAGGTAATTCGATAGGTCTGTACTTTTAATAAGAGAATTATTAATATACCTATTGGGAGTAATGCACACATGTGATGTAGATGCCACACAACTCATTTGTATGACATCCATCATCTGTTCCATGTCATGTTGTAAAATATCCACTCTGATTCACTAACATTAACCCTGAGGTGATATGAGAATCCACCCTTTGCAGGGTAAGCAATGCCTCAGACGTTTTTTCTGCTATCTGACTTATAGTGTCAGCAGTATTAATTTGATCTGCCCAATTAGAGATAATCTTTTTCTTAAAAAATATATAGGGTGTAAAAGGTTTATCTACATTATGCACAAAGCATAGTGTATAATTTAAATGAAAACTAGCACTCTTATACACCCGTGGCTCTTGAGGAGTTTGTCATGCATAAGGCACATCCAAATAACATTCCTTTGCAAAAAATAAAGGCAAGGTAGAAGAATTGGAATGTACCAGTAAAGGTACTGGCCATGATCTTACTATGGCCCATAAAGGTATACTTATCCTGGTTTCAATCATCAGGAGCAGGAGAATCATCTTGGGGTTCATCTTGCTCTTTCACGGTCCTTGTCAGTCATGTCGGGACCCAAAGTGGATTTTCTTCACCCTGTGGAAAAACACAAATAGCTCCCCGGGATCTGATTAAGATAGGATCCGGGCCATACCATTTATTATCAAGGACATTTTTCCATTTGACCATTTCATTGGGCAATTGAGGCCATTGTCCATGCCTTTCAGCTGGTGATCTTCCAGCATCATCTAATTTTAGAAAATTAAGAGTAAATATTGCAAGGGATAGAGCCATCTTTGGCGTCATAGCCTCTATTCCCCCTTTCTGTTTTTGCAAATATTGTTTCAGAGTGCGGTGGGCTCTCTCAATAATGCCTTGGCCCTGTGGATTATAGGGCAATCCAGTAATATGTTTTACTTGCATTTGTTTGCAAAATTGGCTAAATTTAGAAGAAGTATATGTAGGACCATTATCTGTCTTTAACACTAGGGGCTTGCCCCATGCAGCCCAAGCCTCTAAGCAGTGAGATATGACATGAACTGCTTTTTCCCCTGTCAAGGGAGAGGCATGTAGGACACCAGAACTGGTATCGATGGATACATGTACATATTGTAATTTCCCAAAAGATGGGATATGCGTGACGTCCATTTGCCAAACATCTAGGGGTCGCAATCCACGAGGATTAACACCCACGGAAGGTACATTAATAAATTCTACACATTTACCACACTGTAGGACAATATCTCCTAATAATTTTTGAAAATCATTTAGTGTCTTTAGATGATCTTTTTTTATACTAATCTTTTGTGGGGTGACACATCGTAAAGTAATAGTGGCTCCTAGAAAATGACTAACATTAGACTGCTGTACCTTTTCTGGTGCAATAATCAAGCCATTATTTTTAAAAGTTTCATTAAGCAAGCCATAAGCTTGCTGTATACTTTCTTCTTTTGGTCTACCTGATAACACTGTGTCTCCTTTCTTTTTCCTTTTTCTTTTTAAGCCCTTCTCCTCTCCCGACATACTTTCTTGTTGCTCTGTAAGGATTTTCTGACCTGTCTTGACTGCCTCTATACACAGTTTCAAACAGTAACAGAGTCCATATATCAGAACAAACAAGACCAAAACTATCAGACCTACCCACACAGGGTCAATGGGAGAAAAAAGCATAACTCATGAACCTTAACTTGTCCCAAAGCCGGGAACCTTATCGTCTCAATCCTTTCTTTCCTTCTCTTCTCTCTTTTCCTTTTCTCTTTCCTTTTTTTTTCCTTTCCCTTTTCCTTTCCTTTACTATTTCCTTTTCTTTATCACTGATTCCTTTTATTTTTCCTCCCTTTTCTTTTTCTTAAAAAACATATCCCCCTTTAACCTGGGGATCAATTTGGGAGACTTACCGGTACCACCGTTCCTCAGCTGAAGAGTTCTGAATCCACGCAGTCGGATCCTTCTCAGCAGTCTGTTTTGCAAGAACACTTCATTACCACCGTTCCCCAGCCGAAGAGTTCTGAATCCACGCTGGATCCTTCTCAGCAGTCTGTTTTGCGGGAACCTTTATTAACCGCTCCTTCCCCGTGATGCAGTTCTGAATCCTCCCTGTAGCAGGGGGTCTTCGCTCGTGCCTGAAGATGTTTCTTGTCCCGGATTTTCGGCACCACTTCTTGCACGCTCGACTGGCCAGGAAGAACGATGCTGCAACAGGATCCTTCTGCACACGTTTATTGGGAGAGCTTGATTGTAGAGGCGAAGAGACTTCGAGCCCAGAACTAGTGCTGCTTTTATAGGCCTAGGAGGGGCGTGTCTCACACCCGGATTGGTTATGCACTAAGCCTCATTTGCATGTTCCTCATCTGATTGACTACTCTCTCTCAGTACCTTACAGAACCTCATTATCATACCTCATTTGCATGTCTCACATCTGATTGGTTATACTCTCAGTACCTTACAGAACCTCATTATCATACCTCATTTGCATGCCTCACATCTGATTGGTTATACTCTCAGTACCTTACAGAACCTCATTATCATGCCTGGGCCAGGCAGTGTCTTTGCAAAAAACTTTACTGCATATGTACACATTGGTTGTTTGTCCAATCTTATGTGTGGTGGCCAGCAGTAGTCAGTGCCACTCAGCAACGGCACATGTGGCTCCCACACATTCTTAATTTTATATGTTTTTACAAAGGTAACCCTTTAATTGTCTTTGAATATGATGGATTTTAAAACTTAAGTGCAAAAGAAAACAAATTACAATATTTAAGGGAAATATTATTTGAAGGGTTATTAGACATGCTTTAAATCCTTAATTTGTCAAACCACTGAATTTCAACAAAAGAAATTTCTCAAATAACTACAACTTGTGTTTTCAATTCTATGACTATTGTTAGGAATCTTTTTAATAACTGAATTGTTGGCTGTCTGATCTACTTTTATCTGTAAATACCAATTAGAAGCATTAGGACACACTGAAGTACCCTATAAAAGCATGGTCAATTCAAAAGTTAGGATATAAGAAAAATAACAGGGCTAATAGCCTATTAGAAGAGAATTAAATTCATATTAAGCTGAAAATATAAACTGAATAATATTTCAAAACATTTATTATTCTATGCTAAGGTTAGGGCAATCTTCATCCCTCATCAACAGAAAACTTTTATTCAGACAATAAAAATGCACACTTGTGAAGCCAATCTCACTAGGTAAATCAACAAAACACTAACACACTTGAGACTCAGCAAAGACTGTGTGAGAAGGGACAGAGAAACTGTAAGTCCAGGGACTTTGCTGTGAGACTGTGTCTCCTAATAAGGTCAAAAGATGCAATTGTAAAAGCTCACCAACATGGCTGTCAGAACATGAGCTGAAGAGGGCAACAAGAGACATGTCAAAGTGGATGGTGTAAAGCATAGTAGGCCTAAGCCCTGCACACAAAACATATAAGCAAATAAGTAATACTGAAAGTGGAATAAATAGTCTCCAGGGGCAAGCACGCCAGCTGGTTAGCCAATACTAGATAGTCTGCCCTGAAAACATACATATGCCTAACACTATTCAGATTGAGCAGGTTATGTTTAGGAATAGATATGGCTATACAAATTAATACATATTTTTTAAAAAACTAGTGAACATGGAATTGAAAAACAAAGCAAGAAAGGGTGTACATGATTTGGATGACAGAAAGTAAAAGAAGACAAATGTAATTATATTACATTATGAAAATAGAAAGAAAACAACCTATCCAACCATCTATAAAGAGATGTTGTATCAAATATGTAATTTTATCATACTAATTGTCAAATATTGTAATATTTTCTTCTACCATTCCTCATTTGCTTCTGAGCTTTCACTAATTGTAGTACATAGACCTCTGCAGCATGAAAACATTTTTGCAATACTTATAATTTTCGAATTGATACACAATCATCTGGGAAGATTGTCTACTTTATGTTACAGGTGGATGTCTGCTGGGGATTGGCTTTATTAGACATTTAATGTGAAGAGATCCAGCCTTAATGGATTTGATTTGAATTGTTATTCCTTTGATTTGAACCCTGGAATGCATAAAGAAAAAAGAAAGTAAATTGTGTGCACACACATGGTTTTACTCTCCCTGTACTGGATATAAATGTGACTAGCTGCTCTCAAGTTCCCATCCCATTTCTTGAATTGATAGACTATAATCTAGAATGCTTCATGTTCTCTCCTATGTTATTTTTCTCTGAGAATTTTTATTAGAGCAACAGGGAATAAAACTAAAACGGTCATACATTTAGTTTTGGCTAGCTTAGCAAATTAATAGCTTTGGAAATGAGCCATATCTATATCTAAACTGTAGCTTAAGGATCAACCACTGTCTCCAAATGAACAACATAATGAACAAACCAGATTGATAATTTCAGTTATTTTTATTTAACATTTGAGAAGGTAAAAACATAACTCTTCTAAAAGTGCAAACCAATTGATGATAATACTGATTGATAACCAGTAAGATTCTATGTGAGATTCCAAAGAAAATCTCAATAGATATGCATGTTAGTCATTAGGATTTTGGCAATTGATCTACTAATGTCATAAAATGCAGCAGTATTTCTAAGACAGAAATCAAATACATTTTCATTAGATTAATTTGCATTTATGTAAACAAGCTCATAAATGTTTAACAATTTATAGAATTGTCTAATAACCAAAAAGCTGTGAAAGCATGAAACAGATATAACAGATGCACTAGACAGAACACTCAGTAATAATTTCCTCTTGTCAAAGACTTCAAAAAACTTTTTGGACAGAATAAAGACTGTGCATTACAAAATATGCATGTAAAGAATTATGTGTTGGTGGAGCTCTAGGGAGAGAAGAGAGAAAACAGGTTAAATAGGTACTTAAACAGGTTAAACATGAAAATGCATTTAGGATTTGTTTTGCATTATGGAATGGACAGAAATACATCTGAATGAACACAGTGGTCATTCTTACTACTCCTTCAATGAAGAGAGACTATTGCAAAAATTTAGAGTTAGCTCTGCAAAAGGATGTAGTCATCCTTGAAGGCTATTCATTTGTAATAATAGAATTATTCAACCAAGGAACTCCATTTTTAAGTAGAGTCTTCTGGTCTTTATACATATTTAAATTAAAACTGTTGAAGAGTGGTCTTTGTCTTAGAGCCCAAAGATGTCTATCTGTACATGATGTTATGTGCTTTTCGGCTCCCGTGACTTTGAAGTTTCTTAATAAACCACAACTTAATATGTTCACTATGTGATGTTAAAAATAATTGTTTTGGTGTTTATAGTAGTGTCAATATATTTTTTATGTTTGAGTTCTTCAGTTATTTGTACTAGTAGTACAAGTATAAGTTGATTTTTAAAAATCAGAATTACAGTTCAGAAAGTTTTATAATTCTATTTGTTACTTAGGGGTAGTACATTATAAAAGGTCAAGTGTAGTTCAATATTCAAATTCTCATTTAAGGGCTGAAAAGTGACTAAATTATTCTAACTAGTAATAGTAATGAAATAATTGTTCAAACAGAAACTTGACTATTTTTTAGTAGATGGGTTCCTATCAAGTTTCCTTTATTAATGTTCCTGACAGAATGAACTCTCAAAATAGATAGTAAAATATTGTGCTCAATTTGAGTATTGTTTAATACCAGAAGATGAATTTCATAGAAAAATACAGACATTCAGAATTCAGGTAAAATCTATTAGGCAATATTCCATCCTGCATTTGCAAAGATAAATTTGGATAACTGATATACTTTCATTAAATCCACAGTGGTAACTAGGAGTTGTGTTTTTTTCAGTTACCTTTCTTTCCCACCCATTATGGTTGAAGGAATGGATGACTGAACAAACGTTTCCCCCACAGTCTCAATCTTAGATATTGTTTATTCATCGTTATGCAACATTCATTCAGTCAACATTCTTGACGTTCCTACTTTGCTCGTGGCAGGCAAGCAATAGGTTCAGAGAATTGATCTGAATCAAATCTTGTTTCTTTAGCGAACTATGGGGAAAAAATGACGAAGTTACAGAAATATCATAGTACCTAAATATCTCTTAATAATTTTAGAAATTAAGACAGCTTAGTAATTTTAGGAAATAATTGGCTGAAAATTAAAAATCAGTACAGTTTTAATATTACTTGTTCATTTCCATTTGTATTTAAGGACACTTTTATGAGAACATTTCTTTCTGACCTCTATATTTTCGACAATGATAGAGTGAGCTAGTAGAGAATGCAGAGTAATTTCCCTGAGCATTAACCAGTTTTCATGAAAATAGATTTATTATGTAATCCACCCTAATGAACAATTCTCTTTTGATAGCATATTGTATTCAGGGATATAAATGCTTGATCTATTTGATCTATTATACTTATTAAACTTACTGATGCACAAATGAATTCCTTTTGGTTAAAAAATGATTCACAAAATTAACTCTTGAATAATTTTAAATTGACTCTATCACTTTTGATCACTTACACACTTTTGTATATGATAATACTTGTAGGCTCAGTTTGCACAGTTCTTATTTGATCTCATATTATTTTTCAAAAATAATATATTTCCATCATTTACTCTTTTCCATTCTTCCTTCCAAACTCTTCCATCTATTATCTTTGTTTGTTTCACATTTATGGCCTATTTTTCCATCACATATACATTTTACACACACACATACACACACACATATAGAGAGAGACTCAGTCTGTAATGTATATTTAATGATTTTAATGCAAATATAAATCAAAATATGAAAATAATCTAAAATATGACATTTGAGGCATGAATCATGATACAAATTACCTAAAGGACACACATGTAACATGTTTCGTAGTACTAATGGGAAAAAAGTCATTCTATAGCTCTATCCTCAGAAAATATCCCCTCCATAAAAGAATATAAGGAAAAGAAATATCATGTTTTCACAAAATTTATATGTAAAAAATTAGTGAAATTTTCACTAGTAGTACATTAATAGATTTTTACCTACTTTTCCTTCCTAAAAGAAAATTATTCATGGGTGGTAATGCTAAATAGCTCAATTTATCCACTCCAAAAAACAAACATACAACATGCTTGGGAATTCTGAATCTGAGAAAATGTGCTATCACTGGGAATTATGTAAGGAAAATGTTCAAAAAGTACCTTTAGAAGTTGACACAGGATGAAAACTCTTATCTACATGAAGGAACAAAGAAAGCAGGAAAATGAAACATGGGCACATAAAAAGATGGCTGTACTTTATTCTCTCTACCACCCATTTAGAAGACAACTGACTGTGTATAAAAGGGAGAGGACTAGGTGGAATCAATACTGAACACATCTTTTTCTTCCCCATCAATTCTGGTTCCATGTGTTCACACACACAGAGTCAACACACATCTGATTTTGAAGTAATGCCCCCAACAATTACAATATTTTTTTTCTTTCAGGGTTCTACCAGATAATGTTGTGCTTATTTTCCACACAATTTGTATCAATTTACCAATTACTGGCACACACACACACACACACACACACACACACACACACACACAATGAGAGAGAAACAGAGACAGACAGAGATAGAGAGAAACAGAGAGACACAGAGAGAGAGACACAGAGAGAGAGACACACAGAGAGAGACACAGAGAGAGAGACACAGAGAGAGGCAGAGCCATAGACTCATATTTAAGTTTGTCTCTAACATTTTGACGGTTGTAGCTTAAATATGGGCTGATAGTGAGATGAAATTCTTGCTGTTCCCCCCCCACACACACCTGAATTCATTTTGCACAAAACTTAGCTTCATGCAACTATAGTGGATACTCATCTATGCCAGGAGATACCACAGTGGAAACTACAAGCATTGTGGGCCTCCAGTTTCCATAAAATTATGTTGTATACATTTTTAGCAAGAGTTTTTAAGCCAATGTGAATAACTTTCATAATGTATTTGAAGAGGAGCAGGGCGGGGAGGGCATAATTATATGGAGGGGAAGCAGAGGATAGAGAAGGAAGATTGGCTGGGGGTAGAGAGACAATCTCTAGAATATTCCAGAGTCCTGGGGTGGGGTAAGCCCTGGAGGGTCTATAGTTAAGACAACTCTAGCTAAGACTCCTAGAAGTGGAGATATGGATCCTGAAGTTGCAATGTCTTGTAGGCAGACAGGACTCCCAGAGGAGGGATACGACAGCAACCCACTCACAAAATCTTCAACCCAAAATGTGATCTGCCTACAAGATGTGCAAGGAGAAAGACTGAGCAGAGACTGTGGGAATGGCCAACCAATGACTGGCCCACATTGAGACTCTTCCCATAGGCAAGAACCGATCCCTGACACTGTTAATGATACAGTGTTATGTTTGCAGAGAAGAATCTAGCATAACAGTCTGCCACGGACCAGCCTCAGTCAGCCTTTCTCAATCCGTGGGAAATTAGGGTTTCAGACAGGTGGGCATGGAGTTGGCGACAAAAAGGGTGACAGACAGGAACAAAAGGGAGTGCTGTATCTGGATGTATTTTCTCAAAAACGAGCACCAGTCTTATAATACAGAAGAAAAACAAGAAAGCTAGGCGAATACATCCATCAAGGTACACTGGTTCCTAACACACACACACACACAAAGAAAATGCATACATAAAAATATAGCGGGAACCAGGCCGTGTTTACCACTGAGAATAGGAACAACCCTTAATTAAGATCAGCTAAATATAGAAGCCAGGTGAATGCTCTGATACAATGCTAGTCTATTGTTAAACCCACCACAAGGGGTCCTTTAGTAAATACCGGATTGTGCTATTCCTTTGGGCCTAGTGAAAAACCTGAACCAGGGGAATTCCATTTTACTAACCCTTTCATGAATACTACTACAATCCATCTATTTCCTAGGCCATTGTGTATTCCTGTGTATGGGTGTGACTCCGCTATTGTCCTAAGTTATTACTATGCAGACTAGCCCTGAGCTTTTCTAGCTCTATTCAAGTAAATAGTAATGCCTGATTATTTTCACTGTCTCTACTAGAAGTAAATTTGAGTGATACTGAATAGGTAAATTCTTACTGAATCTCAAGCTCAGGGTCAGCTTCAAGGACTTTCAAGGACATTGGAACACTTGGGAAGGCTTAGCTATATGTCAACATCAATCCTTAAAGGCACTCATAATAAAACAATACTGAAAGAGAGCACACAGATCCATACACCAGACTAACATGGGGACAGGTTTTGAGTGTATTTGCTATGAGAATGCCAAGGTTCCAGGATACTAAGTTTCCGTGAAACTCTTTGACTCTGGACTACTTTGGTCAAGTAGACTTCACTGAAGTGGATATAGCAACTGTCCTCCTGGCTCCACCCAGCAGCCAATGGAGAGAGACACAGAGCTCACACCAAAACATCAGATGGAGCTCAGGGAGTTTTTATGAAGAGTTGGGAGAAGGACTGAGGGACCAATAGAGGTCAGTGACTCCACAGGAATACAGACAGAGTCAACTAACTTGGCCCAATGTCTAGAGCAAGAGCTATCCCTCAAAAGCAAAGGGGAAGGTAGAGCAGGGGGAGGACTTGCATGAGGGGATACTGGGAGGAAAGGAAAGGCTGACATTGCATTGCAAAGTGAATAACTTTCAAATCATTTGAAGTAAAAGTCATAGATTTTGAAGTTTCATTTTTAAATATACACAAAATGTTCTGTAGCATCAAGTAATAAATATGCTGAAGTCAAAGCTAGTATCTATATTAAATATATTGTTAAATCAATGATTCAAATGAAAATACACTTTCTTTTGCTTTGTGTTATTTGATTATATATATATATTATAATTTATAAAAGTTAAAATAAGTTAAAAGCTGTTAGAAAAATTACATATATACTGTTGATCAAACATGGATAATTACTGACTTTCACTTTCTCTAGGGCTTTGAATTTTGATTTCTTTTTCTGAAAACATGAGTCCTCAGATAGATAAATATCTCAAAGACTTTTAGATTCAAGAAAAAGTAAAAAAAAAAAAAATCAAACTCAGAGTTGTCAATTTTTAAATCCGTTAAGTTTGTCAGTTTATTTTAGAATAATGATATAAACAAAATATACGATGTATCATTAGTATTTGAAGCTTTTCATTAAGAAGAATGTTTTTAACAAAAAATTGAAAGATGTGCTCAATTCTAAGACTATAAATACTTTCAACTGCAAATATGAGAATACAGTATAAAATTTGCCATATTCCTTTTCTCATTTCATTTCATATACTTATCCAAAAGATTCCGATTTGTTTTAGATCACTTTATGGACTGATGCTTTAAATATATTAAATTATGTGAGTTCTATTCTATCTTTCATTCATAAATGGCCTCTTGTCTTAATGTTTATGCAATTTATTAAGCAAATGTAATTAATCAACACTTCAGTGCAGTTTGTGAACAAATGAAATTTATTAAGTCAATTTACTAAAACTAAATGAAATTATAGTTTAAGGAGAGCAAAACTAAGCTGCTCATGTTTGATAATGCTTTGCCACAAGACATTTTATGTCCTTTGGTAAATGACAGCACCATTCACATTACTGAAGCTCCTTTCTCTGCGGGCTTGAAAGGGAAGTAACGCTGTGGTAATACCAGCTTTTATCTTGAAGGCCAGAAGCGGTTTTGCAAATGTGTGGTATCATTTCCTTCAACAATTCAGTACAAGACCAATCTTGAGTTCCTCATTTTCAGACTTGCAGAGGCAGAAACACAGCTCTTCACTTTCTTTCATGTTATTTTCTCTTTTTGTAAGAAAAATCTGAGGAAAGATTCGGGATAGCGCTTTATTCAGGATGTTTTCCTATGAAATAGCATTCATCTGTGGGAGAGAGAAGGACTAAGGAAATCTGACATCTGTTGGTCACTGGGACAGAATATGGATATGTCACTGGTTTTCTTCTCTCAATTAAATATGTGTGAATCAAAAGAGAAAACTTTTTTCAAACTAATGCATGGGTCAGGGAAAGAAGAAACAAGCATCGAGGCCAAAATCAGGTAAAATTAGAGATGTCTTCATCAACTTTGTATCTAAGTAGCATGATTGATGAATATCTGTGAGCTCTTACTTTTTAAATACTTTGTTGAAAATATATTGATTGGAGTGCTGAAAATGACAGGGGAAGCGCTTTAGTTTTTTAAAAATGAAAATAAATGTTATTCTAATGTAGTTTCATTTTTTTTTTGAAAAAAGTCAAAAATTTTAACCACAACTAAGCATTAAAATAATAATTAATGAAATAGAATCTCAAATACTTATCTCTTGTTGAAGTAAAAAGGATTTTCTGTGGTGCACTCTATGCTAATTTCTCTATTTACTGTTTAAATCATAAGTAAAGGAGATGAATTTCTGAGTGGTGTGTGGGTGTTTATGAATTCCAAATTTATTTAGCAGGTTAAATAAGACTTCTGGGACATCAGAAATGTCCTGAATGTATTATTGCTTTTACAGAGCGAAAGAAAAAAGGAATAGACTAAGTCTTCTCCTACAGAGGCCTGACTTCCATGGAGAGACTCAAGCCAGTAGATCTGCCCTCTTGGCCAAAGAAACAAGGTGGGGAGCATGAATTCCTTGGGAGGGTAGTTTCCTTATTCTGTAATTGATGATTAAGGAAAAAAGAAATAAGAATCTATATGCTACTGAAAATTACATAGTGACATGAACATTGTTCAATATTTTATTCCTGAACACTGAGAATAGTCCTACAACTCAACCACATTCATAACTCAAGTCAAATTACCAGAAGCATGAAAATTGTTCTCTTAAAATTAGTAGATCTGTCCATTATAAATGATATACTTTATAGCCAATAAATTGATGAAATGCTACTTTGTTAAATATTGTAAATTTATCTTAAAAACAGGTTATGTATCACTCTCCTCAAAAGTTTTTTTTTTTAAATATTTTATGGATGACCGAAAGGAATGCACAAATAAAGAAAGTTTTGTAACTTGGCTTAGCATTTCCTTAACTTGAAAAAGTAGCTTTTTATATTAGCTTACAACTACTTAAAATTTTAATATGTTTAGTTAAAGATATAAAAGTATTTCACTCTCTTCTTTATGAATGTCTCCAATCATATAAGAAAATAGATTTTCTTACCCCCTTAAGACTAACTAAATTTTGTGCATTAAAAAAGAAGAAGATGAAAAAAGGAAAAAACATCACATTGTGGTTACAAATTCCAGGAAGTTTCTTCTTTTTAAAAGAGCTTTGAATGATACCGTCTATGGTTTCTTATTTGTATATATATATATATATATATATATATATATATATATATATATATAATCTCTCAACCTGGTTTCTCTCTTTCTCTTATTACTTAAAAACTCAAACAATTTTAACACTTTGGTGAACCCTGAAATATTTCATTGTTCAATGGGGAAAATCCTAGAGTACTGATGAAGGTTCCACTGTTTGATTTGGGAGCGCTTAGGCCATTTCAGTGGAGAGCACTGACTGCAGGGTCATCATACCCTGATCAGAAGCAAACATTTTGATCATCTATCATCAAACATTTTCTTTTCTGCACAGAGTCTCTCCTGAAGAAGCAGTGAAATGGGCTGAATCATTTGACAAATTGCTCTCTCATAGAGGTTAGTGGGACTGTCCCCAAACCTTCATTCCTTTATAAATATGAAGCACAGATACATGTGTTGGTAAAAAAGCGGATAGTAGTCAGATTTGTATATATTAATAAGTAACTGGCAGTAATCTGAATTCTAGTCACCGGGGATAACTAAGGAAAAGCATAGACAGCTAAAAGAAAATGTGTTTTTAATTTTCTTACTTGTTCAGAATTTTTTATTGATGAGCTCTTATTGTATCTTAATGTTCTAGTTAACAAATATAGCATTTAAATTCAAATTGTTTTATTTTGAATTTTCTGACATTTAAAGATAATTAGTTTTATTAAATGAATATTCAATATATTGCCCACATTATTTTATTCTGAATGTTGAAAAACATGGAAAAAGTTTTTTGATAGATGTTTTAGGGAACCCTCACAAAGAAAGGTTTGTAAGAAAATTCTTTAAGGTCAGTGTTCATTCAGAGATAATGCACCTAACCCTCAGGAGACTGGAGGCCCCAGGGAGTTTAGATGTCAGGTGGGATGGGTATGGGGCATCTACTTGGAGACAGGGAGGGGTGGGGAGGAGGTGGGAGACGTGGAGCAGTCGGAGGGTGGATGTGAAGCAGAGAATGAAATATGGAGTGTGAAAAATGAATTACAAATAAAATTAAATTTAAAAAGATAAAAATAAAAAAATTAAAAATTCCTATGAATTCCTATGGTTGGGTCTAAGAAACATCCATTTTGAAATTTATTTCTTTCATTTATTGATATTATAATAAAACTATATTACTTTCTCCTTTAATTTTCTCCCTGCAAACACTCCCATGTACATAGGGACCCTTCATTCTTTTTTTCAAGTTTACATCCTAACTTTTTCACTAGTTTTTGTTACATGCATACATGTTCAAGCATTTCTAAGGCAGAATCCTATAGAGAAGTTGAGTCAGGTACGCATTACTGTAGAGCACTCTGTGCTGGGGGGGGGGGGGGGCGAAGCAGAATCAGAACAGGCTTGGTTCTTGAACAAGCAAATGTGGCTCGGGGGCAAGCAGCCAGGTTTTGTGCTTTCTCGTCTGTTTATCTCAAGTACCAAGTAGACAAACTTTTGGTTTCTTATGAACTCACTTCATTATTTACTTGAAGTTTCAAAGTCAAGAATTTCTACTTACTATTTGGTAGCAAAACATCATTTATTTATTTACATTATTTTCACTTAACTTTTCAGCTGTGAATGTAAAACTTTATCATGACCAGATAGACATACAGGAGTCCTCAGTCACAGATTTGGGTTTTTTTGTTTTTGTTTTTGTTTTTGTCCATGCATTAATGCTATGTCTTACCTTGCTTACTCTTTAAAACACCATATCTTCAGTGCTTCTCCTCAGACTATTCTAAGAACATGCCAGGCAACCACTTGACACCTAACCATGGCAAGACCCAGTGGGCTTACCATCCCCCGGTATATGCTAGTAGAAATACTTCTCATGACCAGAGGAACTTAAAATGGAATATCAGAAGTTCTGCATTATTCTCCAGTAGAAAGATACAAATTCCCTTGTATTTCCGCATTTTCTAGTGTATTCACGATGCCAGACATTTTCCTTGTCTACTAAGAAACAATTTAAACACTTTCTTCTTTGCTGACTGTGTCATACCACTATAATCCAAGTACTATGGAATTGAAAATAGGAAGATCAGATTTAAGATAAACATTGCTTACATAGTAGGTTTGATATAGTCAGTCTAGATCACACAATACCCTGATTCAAACTATTAAAAACATTTCTTCTACTATATATTTCTTCTCACATATATATATTTCTTCTAACATAATATATATTTCTTCTAATGTGTATATATATATATTACTTACCATATATAGGTAGATATTGTTAATCATGACCCTGTTATATGTATAGAACTTACAAGTCATTGTCTTCCAATATAACTAAATTTATACTCAATCACTCACCACTATTGTTTTATCTGTGTTTATTTTGTATATTCTACTCTCAATTTCTATTAGTGTGTAGTTACCAAAATTCTTATCTTCTACTTCTATGTGATAAATTGTTTATAGTCCATATGAATCTTCTGTCTTTATTCCTGAATTATTCAACAACTTCCCAGTTTACCTGTGTTGCTGTGGATTAGACTACTTCATCCTACTTGTGGGGATATTCCACTATAAATGTGTATCACATTTTCTTACCCATTCACCTGATGATTGATACCTATGTTAATTTTATACCTAAAACATTGTGTGTGTATGTGTGTTTGTGTACATGTTTGTGTGTGTGTGTGTGTGTGTGTGTGTGTGTGTGTGTGTGTGTGTGTTTGCTGTGAATATTTTACTTGAGGCACATAAAATTTCTTCGTAATTCCAACTTCTGAAATCTTTCCTTTTTAAAATTTCCTTTCAGTGAACATTTTGTACATACTACCTTTTAGTCTCAATTAATGAAAATCATTTTAAGGAATGAAATGATTTCTCTATAATTGAATGATGATTTGTTAGAAGTAGTCATGGAAGGTTTCATCTGTGGAGATTCCCAGGAGCATGCAATGAAAACTATTAGGTTTTTATAGTAAAACTGAATATGTTTCTAGAAAGTAAGTCAGATGCTCCTCTAGGGCAGGAGATGTTCTGTATATGGCTGTATAATCTCCGTTATGCTTCATAATTGCATTGGATTTCAGCTACCATAACTGTAAACTTATGCTTTTTAATTTCTCTAAACAACAGGCTCAAAAAATATTAAGTGGCATGATGAATTATAAAACAATAAATAGTGCCAATTATACAAATACAAATGACTTCTAAAATAAATTATGGTAATTATAACATTTAAACAATTGTTTTCTGTTTCCAGTAGGTTATAAATTAAATAAAAATAGGGTTATGACTTCAGTGAGAAGTGATGTTTAAATTGGATTTATTGCTCTAAATCACAAATTGTTATTTAACAGTTCCATCACTCTTTCATCATCTAGAGTGTAGAAATGCTTAGGACAAGGCTTAGCCCTCATTCTGTAATTCTGTAATTCACTCTGTGGTTCCCATTTACAAGCACTGAAAACCAAATGTGTCAAAATAAATCTGACACTGTTGTTTTATGTTTTTCCTAGAGGTGGAAATATCAACAAGGTACAAACTACCCACAAGTTAAGCTCAAAAAAGGTAGTGTGAACTTTAAAATGTCATCATTCACCTGCCTGAATATTAAAATCACCTCTTAAAAAAATAAAGTAAAATCACCTCTTATGGCCAAAGTACTAAATAATTCACAATTTATTCTACTAATATTACTTTACTTATAAAATTATTTTTTTTCATTGCAATGATAATTGTAACACTATGAAGCTTCAAATAATTACCTAAAATACTTTTGGTTACAATAATATAAATAGTTAAATTCTCATAATTTGGTCTTGTGATGGGAAAATACATGTACACATACATTTCAAAAAAGACCTTGGTCTTTAATATAACTTCCCTTGAAATAAATGGGTTGTTTACTCAAGTATAGCAAGCTATATCTATACATATGTATTGAAATATTGAATTTAGTCAAACATAAAACTGAGCTATGTATCAAACAAGGGGCAGTGGCAATCTGAATGTAATGTTTCCTAAAATGAGCTATTCTGAAAACCAACTTCGCCTAACTAGAAGTATTATCCTTACCAACAGAATCATAGGATAAGCAGCTTTGACTCTAGTTTTGTAGAGGAATGAAAGTTTACTAGCTGGACAAAATTAAAGTGAAAATCCAAGTAGGCAGACAGTCAAGGCTTAAGATTTAACATTGCCTGACTGATTTGGAGAATGTAAAATAAAGTATTTCTTTACTGAAACATGTTACTTAAAACGGGGAGTAAATAAAAAAAAAATGACAAATAAGACTCACTAAAACACAGAGGTTCCTGGATTGTTCTGTATTCACCCAGTATAAAAGGTTTAGATAAGTATCTTTTAAACTTTTCCCTGTATTTATTTATTTTATTATTTATGTGCATGAGTGTTTTGCCTGTGTGCAAGTATGTATACCACATGTGGAAGAATAGGGCTTTCTTTTCTTTGAGACTGGAGTTAAAGAGGATGAGGAGCCTCCATGTAGGTGCTGGGAAATGACCCTGGGTCCTCTGCAAGAGCTGCCAGTTTCCTGAACTGTTAGAACAGATGTGCAAACTATACAGCTCAACTTTGATGACTTCCTTATACATAGTTTAATTTTAAAAAGTGAAATACATAGAGAAGTTAAATTCAACGAAATGTGCATATTATGAGGATTTTAGTTAATATATAAAATGGTTTAATTTTATTGTGTATCATATTAATGTAAAGTGTTGTTTGTAGGAGAAATTAAATATAGAGAGCAAAAATACAATATGTGAACATCAAAAATTTCCAAAAACACAAATGTGCTCTAAAATGAATTTTCATTTAAATGAGCTCAATATTAAACTGCAAATTTTTAAAGATTCGTTTACTTTATTTTATTTTATTTTATGTATATGAGTACACTGTAGATATACAGATGGTTGTGAGCCTTGTTGGGAATTGAATTTTAGGTCCTTTGCTCACTCCGGTCAGCCCTGCTCGCTCTGGCCCAAAGATTTATTTAATATTATACATAAGTACACTGTAGCTGTCTTCAGACATGCCAGAAGAGGGCGTCAGATCTCATTACGGGTGGTTGTGAGCTACCATGTGGTTGCTGGGATTTGAACTCAGGGCCTTCAGAAGAGCAGTCAGTGCTCTTACCCGCTGAACCATCTCACAAGCCCCCTATATTGCAAATTTTAATGCATCAAAATCCAACAATTACTTTTGTTCCTTATTTGTTTCTACAACAATGTTCAGATATGTTAATTCTGAATTTTTGTATATTTGAAATTTGTATGACATTGAAAAATGAAATCACAGAAATCTATAATTTAAAAATGTATTTAGTAATTTACAAATGCTTTTAGAAAATCAAAATTTCTTCATGTATCAAAAACTTCTGTCAGTGTAGCTGACATTCATCATCATTAATTTCAATTACATTGACAATATAGAAGTGAAACTTACCAGTATGAATATGAATATTGTATACAAAATAATGCAAGTTAAATATTATATATCTATATTATACTACATACATTTATAAAAATCCAATATTTCTATATAATACAAAGTGTACAAAGTTCAGATAACATGAACAAAACACTGAAAAAAAATCAATTTGAAGACAAGCATTGGGAAACTTTTTTTTTTTTTTGTAAAGCTGCCTCTGATGGACAGGAAGCTAGGAATTCAACAATTGACTGCCTACAAGTTTCTTTCAAATAATACAATTTGTAAAACACATAAAACTCAAGAAGGACGACCGAAGTGTGGATACTTAGGTCCTTCTTAGAATGGGAAACAAAATATCCATGGAAGGAGTTACAGAGACAAAGTTTGAAGCTGAGACTGAAGGAAGGACCATCCAGAGACTGCCCAACCCAGGGATCCATCCCATGAACAACCACCAAACCCAGTCACTATTGCATATGCCAGCAAGATTTTGCTGGCAGGATCCTGATACAGCTATCTCTTGTGAAGCTATACCAGTGCCTGGCAAATACAGAAGTGGATGCTTACAGTCAGCTATTGGATGGAACACAGGGCCCCCAAGGAAGGAGTTACAAAAAGTACTGAAGAAGCTAAAGGGTTCTGCAACCCTATAGGAGGAACAACAATATGAGTTAACTAATACCTGCCAGAGCTTGTATCTCTAATTACATATGTAGCACAGGAGGGCCTAGTAGGCTGTCAATGGGAAGAGAGGCCCCTTGGTATTGTGAAGATTATATGCCCCAGTACAGGGGAATGCCAGGGCCAGGAAGTAGGAGTGGGTGGGTTGGGGAGCAGGGCATAGGGAGGGTATAGGGGACTTTCAGGATAGCATTTGAAATGTAAATGAAGAAGATATCTAATAAAAACCTTAAAAAGCATATATTAAGAAGTAGAAAACCAGAAAAAGACCAAAAAAGGCTAAATATAAGCTATAAAAAAATATATCCTGCGTATAGTGCCATGTTGGAAGGAAATTTGATGATCTTGTTGAGATAGTGATTGTGGATGCATCCTGTAAGGTGGGAAGGTGAAGCAGAAAAGGACAATCAAACAGTATCTGGGTTTTCTCTGTATTAAATAGAATTAATTATGATGTAACAGGCTACTGTTGGAGACTGTTTAGTGGACAAAATCCCATATGAGAAGTTTTTCAGAGTCTCATAGTCCCATATCTAGAATATGTAAGTGACTATGTGCAAACTTTGACAGAGGAATTTCTGTGAGAGGAGCCTCCCAACTATAAAATATTTCACTGCTCATTTTAATATGCCACCTTTTCCTAGCCACTGCAAATATTCAAAATATGTTTAATTCTTTTCGTTATGATTAGTTTATTGGAGACCTTTATACCTACAGATGTGGCTGTGAGAAATATTTTGCTGAAGACACTTTTTAATATGGAAAGATAAAAATAGACTGTGTCCTTGGATTTAAAGATATGAACTGAAGAAAGTTTGTAAAATATTAGTTTCAGACTTTGAGCAACGGTAGCAAGGAAACTGATGCTTCACTTTAGGGGAAGGAAACGAGTTTTACTTCTTACCGTTTTTCAAATCATTCTTCAAATTTCTACTTCTGCCAGCTTTCTGTAATATAGGGAGCTCTAGTATCCCAAAAAGTTAAACTTCTGACTCAAGATGACCATTATCAGTAGTTTTATAGTCTATCTAAAGGATAGAAATTTTAACAATTCATCTTTAATTTAAAATGGATAACACTCTTAAATCATTATTGCAAAGGAAATTATGCATTCTATGGCAGCTCAGACCTAATAACTCAAATGTTAGAGGAGAAACTGATTACAGTATACCTAGGCTTCCTGCTTCAGAGTTTCTTGACTTGTTGTTTCATATGGTTTCTTGGCATCTGAAAAATGTTACAACAGATGTAAGAGGTTCAATTTAGAAACAGAATTATAAGCATTTCATGTTTGTGTGACACAGGGAGCCTGCTTCTTCCAATGTGAATTCTAGTCCCAGGTTCCCTCAAGCACTTCTGGCAGCTATACAAGACTCTTCCACTTGTGGTGGGCTCCCTGAGACATTGCTGCTTCCGAGTGAGAAGTGGTCCTCTTGTGGTCTAACCTAAGAGAGCCATCCAGCAGAAGAGGAACAAGATGTTCAAAGTTACCAACTTTGCCTGCATATAGTTTTTCAACACAACTTAAATTTCAAACAAATTAATGCTTCCCTAGTTTTATGCACTCCTTCTCCCGAGTTAAGATTTACTTGTCACATGTATATTGTGTCACCAAGCTCTCATAGCACACCAGGCAGCACTTTATTTGATATTCTCACTTAATTTTTGTGTATTTCTACCAGCTCAGGACTAATCACTAGGACAAAGAGTTTTGTGCATTGCAACAGAAAAGAGCAGCTAACAGAGCTGAACTTTCTTCTTTGTGCTCCTGTGAAGGATAATATGTGAAAATGGTTACTTTTTTGTTCTAGAAAGCTTCTGCTTAAAGATAATGCAAGCTGATTCCTCAAGCTATTCCAAACAGAACAAAGTAACCCTTAAGGTTTTTTGTTTTGTTTTGTTTTGCTTTTTGTTTGTTGTTTGTTTGTTGTTGTTTTATCTTTGGTAGACATATATCTGTTCTGTCTTTATATATCTGTATATTTATCAACTGTTAATCTTGTCTTTATGGCCACGTAGTGGTGAAATAATTTAATTATACATAAAATAAACCCGAGTTCAGTCTCTCCTGCTCTCTTTTTTTTTTTTAAAGAGGAAATCGGGTATCTGGCAGCCACTTTAGCTATAAACATAGAGTTTATATGATTTTTTATGGAATATATATAACTATAACAACAAAAGAAGCAACCATGCTTCAAGTCCTTAGCAACCCTTTGCAATCAAGTCCTTAGAAGTCCTCAGGACTTCTGTTATAATTAATATTACTGCATTTGAGTGTCTGACACAGACCTTAAGTTCATACTATGTGACTCTCAAGATGAATCAAAGATTTTTTCCCTTGAATAACAATTTTAGATATATTACCCAAGGATACTTCCTTCTAGAGATCATTTCAAAGATGTTGTTGCAATTAAAACTACTAATATGAAAGGTAATTGCTCTGTTCGGAAATGAAGACAGTACTGATTAACTGATGTTATTCGTGCTTTAAGTATTCAGTCTATGTTTTTACATGACAAATAAAAAAGTAATTGGAAAAAATTATTACCCATTTACTGAAGTTAGAATAACTACTTAAAAACAAATTGACATGTAGTTTATTGTTTCCAAATTACGTAACACTAGAATAGAAAATTTTATTACTACAATATAGCAGGTAGTTGATATTTACAAACTTTGCTTCCAATAGTATTTAAATTATAAGAAAAGAATGAGTAAGAACCAAAAAAAAAAAAACCCACCTTTTTGGTAGGTAAGGAAACAGATAGGAAATGTGAAATAAACAGCATAAGCCCACTTTTTATAACTATAGGAGGTACATTTCCATATGAACTTCTTTCAGGTTCATAACAGCAGAAGATAAAGACAAAACAAAGAAGTGCAGCCAGAGACTAGACCCTAAGGCTGTGGCTTTAGTCATATGAACACAGAATGAAGAACTTTCTCTCTGTTGCCAAGCAGTAGCTGACCAGTGTTTATATAACCTGTTTTTAAAGTTATCACGTTGCTTTTCTCTGGCATTGGGTATATTGAGAGAAGGTTGCTTTTTTTTTTTTTTTTCCTACTAATTAAAGGAAGAAATCCTTGCACTACAGTAGTGACATATACCCTAACGTTCAGGGAAGTAAGGAAATGCAAACAAGAACACTTATGGCAGCCAGTTGAACTAGCCAATTGCAGGAAAAGCAGAACTTTCTGATGACTGATTCTGTTACTTCATTTTAACAGCTTCTAGGGCTTAAAATTATTATGTCTGGATATCCATCAATTTTGCTATGGAAACTTGTATATTTTCCCATACTTGGACATAAGGTACTATTCATAAAAATTGGTCTAAAGCCTTGTCCATTTATTTTTTTCTGAGAAAAGAACATTGCTCAGGGTGAGAAATAAACCTAAAAAAACAATATACTGACTGAGCTGGCAAAGTAAAGGGAGCAACTAAGTGTCATTCATTTGATCCTATTAGCTGCTTCTCTGTGCTTAGTTTACTGACCCATTCAAAAAACCCTGGCCTCTCAGCTTGTAAATGGAAGTTGCATTTAAACTGAAAAATCTCAAAATATGTAATAGCTACATATGTCTTCTATATTCATACACAAGGTGGTTGAAGTCTCAAGGTATTATCACAAGGTATTTTAGCCTGTCCTTTCATTTCATCCATACTTTCTTTATTAACATTTAACATGTAATTACCAAGATGTAGTGGTCAGGGTCCCTTTGCTCCAAAAAAGCAGAGCCTTGCTTGCCCAGTGAAATTTTAGTGGAAGTACAGTAGAAGAAACTTAGGTTACACTTTATCATGAGTGTGGCCAGCCTTCCATTGCTCTAGTGCTGAGTGATGTTGCCATTTCCTGTGGCTTTTATAACTACTGATTTCCAATAATTCCAATATTTTAGAAAGATTGATTACAGCCTAATCTAATGTCACAATATTCCATGATAATTCAGATGAAGTCTGTGTGATGGATTGATAAAGGAAAATACATAAAGCAGAATTTGGGGGTTTAATTGCTTCCTGTTGTTGCTATATCAATTTTCCAAATTAATGTTAAGTTAAGCACAGATCCATTCTGACAGTTCTGTATTTGAGAAACCAAGTATAAGTGCCAAATCAACAAAATCAAAGTGCTATTAGGCAATTATTCTTACTGGAGGATCTAAGGTAAAAATCTCTTCATCACTCATTTGGGACATTAACAAATTCTCCTAGTGTTTACAAATTCTCCTAGTATTTACACTAAGGTCTTTGTTCCTTGCCTAAGTACAGAAGAAAATCTCACATTTGAGACTCCACAAGTTCCTTGGTTCTTGTCTGCCATCTTCCAGTTTTAAGGTGGATAAAAGAGATATAAATTTGTTCAGTGTCCCCCCCCCCCTCTTTCACGCTTAAGAACTGGTAATTAGCTTGGATCTACCTGGCTAGACCCTCTGAGTCTTAGCAAAGTCACATCTTCAAAGTTCCTTTGTCTATGTCAGGTAATATATCTCTAGATAATGAAATGTTCATCTCTCTTGAGATCAAACCCATGAGTTTGTATGTACTGTACAGAGATCTACCACTAAGATTACCAGTACTAAAATATAAACCCTTTGAAAATTATATATACTTACATTTCAGATTATAATGTATCAGGATAATATTCCTTGTGCACTTGAAATGTGTTGGGTAGATTTTTATATAACTGTCAATTATGTTGATTTAGTGAACAATGTATATGTGTAAGCTTTGTGTATTGTTATTGCCTACTCAATAATAACTAACAATATATGTGAAATTTTATATATTTCAAGTGACTGAGCATTCCTGCTTTTAAAGACTTCTTAACTGACAAATATGATATTTTATTCAGTATTGTTCTACTTCACTTCTGGCTGCACAAATTCTTTATCATCATCATTTTGACTTGCACGCAGTGGCTGTTTAATCCATTCAAATGTACTATCATCAAAAGAGATATAATTCTATTTCATACCTTACTATTGAGGTTTGCCCTGTTATATGTTAGCAATATCACATCCTCCTCCTCCATTTAGCTTAATAACCATTAATTTAAATTGCTATGTAATGATATTTTAAATAATAAATTATTGAGTTTTATTACTTAGAATATTTGTAACATAGAATACAATAAGCAGTTTCTCACTAAATTAATGAACTTTTCAGTTGGTAATCTTAAATACAAGCAAGTATTTTTAATAGGTAAATTGATCAACATTTTGATTTCATTATAGAACTAGGAGTGTGCCTAAGTAGATCCCCATGATGTGCTAGGAGAAATAGTACAATTTTCAAAGTTGTTTAAAGCAAGACTGGCATACAATCATGGATACTCTTAAATGTGCTGTTTTTACTATGTTAGAATGACAAGGGTCTAGGTCTTACGAGAAAATTCATTAAATGTCCAATTTGAGAACAGATTTAGAAATAAAAGTATCACAGAAACTCTTGGACTTTTTTTAATATACAAGAAAGATGTCAAGATAAAGTAAAACTTGTTATACTAAAGCATGAAATTGGAATACATAATATAAATTTAGTAACATCAGATTGATAAAGGTAAATTTCTCAAATAGGCTAGCATATTTGACTATTTTGTAATCCCAAACAATTATGTTTTGCCTTTTATATTCTATGTAGCTTTGGTTGTATCAATCTCATACTTTATAGATATATTATTCCTTAATTTCATATTTGAACATGGACACCAGTAAAGATACCAACATAAAAGGAGACCCAACCTTAGGCAAAGAACCACAGGCAATTAAGAAATATTGAGAATATGAGAAATAGTCTTTCCCAAAGAAGATTCTCTTCATGGTTATATAATATCAAGTGGTCAGTGATGAAATTAAAGACATACAAGTAACATTATAATGATTGAGCAGGCTAGGTTGTATTTCTATATGTAGGCATATATGTCAATAACTGAAGTAAAAGAGATCATGGAATCTAGAGAGATAAATGGAATATGCATACAAGAGTTTGAAAGGAGGAAAAAGAAGAAAAAATGTACTTTATTTTAATTTCAAATTGCAAAAAAGTAATTTAAAAAATCTGTCTCTCCCTCTGCTTGCTCTGCCTCTGTGTGTGTGTGTGTGTGTGTGTGTGTGTGTGTGTGTGTGTGTGTGTAAATATGAGGGCTTGTATCTGAGGAGACAGGATGTATCAGAACAATAGTTATAAGTTATTATAAGCCATGCAATAAGAGTACTAGAAATCATACCCAGGTACATTGCAAGAACAGTGCATACTCTTAACTTCTGAGTCATATATCCAGCCTTTTCAATATCTTATAAAACATAATAGGACTAATATTTTATTAAAAATATAAAATTTTATCTTAAACAAGAAATTGATTTTAGTTTTAATGCAATATCTATGTTAATTTTGGGAAAACTTCATATGTGCCTACAGAGACTTTGATTTGAGCAGTTTGGAGAGGATCTTTGTGTTTGAGAACTACTCAGACACATATTATCTACATTTTGTTCAGTATTAGTTTCTATATTAACTGACATCCACTGCAAAAAGAAATTTCTCTGTTATCTGATGGGTGTGCCAATTTGTGAACATAAAGTTAAGAACAGAGTAGTTTGATCTTTTATGCTTACAACAGAAAAATAAAAGTACACTAATTCTCGGAAACTGTGAGTTCCAATACCATCCATTCTTGGAAAGATTTGTAATACCGTTTATATATTTTTGTACTGTGGGCCTTAAATCCAGTCTGATAGAAGGTGGTTACCCCATGGTATTCATGCTACTTATTGCATTCATGGCACATCTTGCCATGTCAGTCATTGCTCCATTTCACAATGTTTACAATTGGGTAATACTATTTATGACTTTCTTCTCTGAGTAGCTGCATACTGCCTCCTGGTACAAACAAAATTACCCACCAGTGATGAAGTCTCATGGTCAGAATCAACTAGACATTCACACACACACACACACACACACACACACACACACACACACACGCATACACAATGAAGTCCATTCATTTACTTGAAATTTTCATAATTTGACTTTTTGTTATAGCTAAATAGAATTCCATTTTGTATGGATATCATATTTTGATTATCTATCCATGCATTTATGTTTATAAATAGATTGTTTCCATGTCCTACCTATTGTGAATAGGGCAGCTATGAACAGGGATGAACACTTGTTTTTATAAGTGGAAAAATCATAAGGATATGTGGACAGGAATATAAAGCTCTGTCATATGATGTATGCATTTCTAGGGTTTTGGTCAAAACTGATTTCTGTAGTAGCAGTACAATTTCATTCCCATCAACAGCGAATAAATGTTCTTTTCTTCATATTGTTGGCACTGTTTTTTATCTTATGATTTATAATTCTTAGCCATTTTGACTGGGGTTATACAAAATCTCTAAAAGCAGTTTTGTTTTGTATTTATCTAGTGGCCAAAGATTGTGAATAGCCTATTAACTCAGTTGCTTGTTTTCTTATTTACTTTTTCTGGTGTGTTTGTGTATACTTATAACAAACCGTTGTCAGATGTACTGAAGGTGGAGATTTCTCATCATTCTGTAGTCCAATTCTTAATTCAATGAACATTTCTCTTTGCAGTATACAAGATTTATAATACAATGTTCTCTCCAGTTCTACTGTTCCTAGACTCTTGGTCACTTAAGTCTAGTCACAAATTCTTAACTGAGTTTAATCCTAAAGTATGCACCCTACTCTTTCTTCTAGAATTTTCATGTCTAACAGTGAGATATTTGACCATTTAAATTGATATTTGGTCAGCTTTAGAAAGGCGTCAACTTTCATTTTTCTGCATGAAGATATCCAATTTCCCAGTACCATTTGTTAAAAGTGCTATATTTCTCCTGTATACAATTTTGGATTTTTTTCAAAATTCAGGTAATTATTAACTCATATACTCACACCTGTCCTCAATTTTATTCATTTGGCTAATGTGCCTTTTTAAAAACTAATATTATGTTGGTTATTTTTGTTTGTTTGCTTGCTTGTGTTTTAGTATGGTCCTCTAGTATAATTTAGATCATGCCTGGTGATGTATCCATCAGTACTTTTATTGTTCAGGGTATTTTGCTTATTCGGGTGATTTTGTGATGCCCATATTAATTTCAAGATTGTTTTATTTTAAATCCTCTGGAGAACTGCATTGGGATTTTGATGGAAATTGCATTGAGTTATAGATTGTTCTGAGAATTGTGGCTGTTTTCACAATATAAATCATATCAATGTATAAATATCTCCATCTTCTTCAATTTCTTTGCTTGGAGTACTGAAGCTTTGATTTCATAGGTCTTTTATTTTCTTTTTGGGGTTTATTTCAATATGTTTTAGGCTATTATGAATAAGATTGATTCCTTAAAGTGTTTTTTATTATAATTATCATTATGTTTGCCTTCATCATTTTGAAGAGATGCTGATTTGAGTAGGGCAAATTTGTCACCTATGATTTTGATAAAAGTCTTTATCAGCTGCTTCATTGGATGAAGAAAGCTTGATCATGGTATGGGATTGCTTGGATGAGTTCTTAAACCTGGTTTTCACTTATTAACAAATTTTACATATATATTCATAATGCTCAGTTCTTTACATCTATGTTCTATAAAGCTCTGTGTTTTTATTGGTTTTTATATGGCTCTGTCTTTGTATGCTTTCCCATTGTTCTGCCTTTATCTGGGTTCACATGGCTCCTTCTTAATATGGTTTCTTTATATCTGAGTCATATCTGATTCATAAATAATTTGGAAGTACTCTTTCCTCCTGCATTTTATGGAATAATTTAAGTGATATTGGTGTTAGTTATCTGTAGAATTTTAGGTTGAACCAATCTGGTTCTAGGCTTTTTTTAGTTTGGAAATATTTAATAGCTGCTTCTATTTCATCAATGGCCATTGATGTGTTTAAATAATTTATATTATCTTTATTTAAATTTGGTATTCAACATACCTTAGAAGCTTATCCATTGCTTTACATTTTACAACTTATTGAAACATGTTTGTTAATACGTTTGCATTACTCACCACATTTTCTTCATATCTGTGGTAATGTCTTCCTGTGGATAAATTTTTTCTTTCTTTTAGTAATTTAGGTAAGAGTTTTTCAATTTTACTTATCTTAAAAAATAATTCTTTATTTTATTCATTTTTATTAGTAGTTTTAATTCTACTGAAATAATTTTTTGCAACATTTGTTATTTCTCTTTCTGCATTATTTTTTAAATTGGTTTGTTCTTGTTTTTTGTTTGTTTGCCTTTTCTTTCAATATCTGAGATTTTGCATCTGGTAATTTATTTAATACATCTTTAATATTTTTAAATCTGCATACCTAGAACTATAAGCTTTATTTTAGAAATTGTCTTCATTGCCCCCTGGCTTCCCAGAGAGATCAACTAAATACAGTATAAAAAGATGCAATAAGAATCAGGACAAACCCTTAGATCAAAGCTGAATCAGGCAACTTGGTAGAATAAAAAAGATCCCCAAACAAGACAAGAATGTTAGAGATACCCCCACACTAACTGTTAGGCCAACAAATACCCCATGCTAAGCAACCACAGCATCTATGTAGAGGACTTATATGACTTTTAAAATCTAGGAACTCCAATGTGTGATAATCTTGACTCCACCTCATTCAGTATGTCCTACTTACTAAAAAGGAGGCAAGATAACAGGTGATAAGGTAAGACAGGATGGAGACAGAAAGATGAGAATAATCATAAATGATGATGTAGAGCTAATTGTCTTACTAATTACAATTCTTTAATAGTTTTCTTTTGTGATGGATAAGTACATAAAATGGTAAGTAATTTTTTTCTCTGCATTAAGCAAACAAATAGAAGTAAAATGGCTCAAAAAAGACATAAGAAACATACAGATGCAGAGACTTCCCATACAAACAAGCCATGATATATATTTCCAAAAGACCTAGGAGGCAAAAACAAAAAAATAAAAATAAATGATACATTTTAAAAAAGGAAAAGGGACTGTGATATGTTAAGAAACAAGAGATTTCCAGGTATGCCATTGAGTTTAGTTGTCTCTTGTCTGTCTTCTGCTGGGCATGCAGCCTACCCTTAAGAATAGATTATTTAGCCATGTGGTGGTAGTGGTAAGTGCCATTCAAGGCCTGCCTCGAGTATAGAGCAAGTTCCAGGACATCCAGGGCTATACAGAGAAACCCTGACTCAAAAACAAAACAAAACAAAAACAACGGGTGCGTGCGCGCGCGCACACACACACACACACACACACAAAGAAAAGAATTGTATCTTGGGTATTCAGAGCTCCTGGGTTAATATCCACTTATCAGTGAGGGTATAGCATGTGTGTTCTTTTGTGATTGGGTTAGTTCACTCAAGATCATATTTTCCAGTTCCATCCATTTGCCTAAGAATTTCATGAATTCATTGGTTTTAGTAGTTGAGTAATTTTAATTTTTTAAATGTACCTTATTTTCTGTATCCATTCCTCTGTTGAGGGTTACCTAGGATTTTTTTTCCATATTCTGGCAATTATAAAAGGCTGCTATGAACATAGTAGAGCATGTGTCCTTATTACATGTTGGATATATGCTCAGGAGTGGGATAGCTGGGTCCTCTGGTAGTACTATGTCCAATTTTCTGAGTAACTGACAAACTGATTTTCCATAGTGGCTGTACCAGAGTCTGATATTGCTGTCTCCTGAGAAGTTCTGCCAGTGCATGACAAATACATAGGTGGATGCTCTCAGCTAACCATTGTACTGAGCACAGGGTCCCCAATGAGTAAGCAAGAGAAAGGACTGAAGGAGCTGAAGGAGCTTGTAGCCCCATAGGATGAACAACAATATGAACCAAGTAATAACCCCCAGAGCTCCCAGGGCCTAAACTACCAATGAAAGAGTGCACATGGAGGGATCCATGGCTCCAGCTGCATTGGAGAAATCTTCTTGGTTAGGGATGGGGACATGTGCCTACTGCTTCTTTTAGCTCTGGATCCCCATCTAAGGAGGAGCCATACAGGCCCTTTGCATGCTGCCTCTGTCGGGTCCTATATTCAACAATTCTGTTCATTTAGAGGGCCTTGCTTCCTTGATGTCCTCCATCCCCTCTCAGTTTTGAACTTGTTTTCCTTCCTCTCAATTAGGTTCTCTTACCCCCTGTGTGGATGGATTTGATGGTGACATCTGATTCAGATCAAACTATTTAGGGCTGTCCATAGTTAGAACTGGCAGTGTTTCTTTGGCGGATAGACAGGAAAAGAAGGCCATGTGAAACTAGGAAATGTAAAGACAATCGAAAGAGAATGTGAGGTTCTGAAGTACAAGAGACATGATTTTTGTAGTGGGCAGAATGGAATACAAAAGAATTGTTTCACAAGTCTATAATATAATCCCGCCTCATCTTAGAGAGACATGAATAGAAGAGATGTAAATTAAGGCATGCAGTATGGTCCTTTTTACACTTAGTTTTAAAGATTTACATTGAAGTGTGATTTAGCCTTATTTTATATAAAAAAAAAATATGTCCTTCTTTCTACTGCTCAAAAGGTTAGTTTATATAAAGTGCCAACATATACTGTGTAAATGTGTGGATCCTTGTTGAATTAGAAAGAGATTTTAGCTTTGGGGTTAGTATTAGCATATGATTTGAAATAAGGTATGACATCTTCCCAGAAAGACTGTTTCATAGTAACTTATTATTATTATTGGTAGATGGAGTGGATGCTTTTACCAGATTTCTTAAAACTGAATTCAGTGAGGAGAACATTGAATTTTGGGTCGCCTGTGAAGACTTCAAGAAATGCAAGGAACCTCAACAAATCATCCTAAAAGCAAAGGCAATCTATGAGAAATTCATTCAGAATGATGCCCCCAAAGAGGTACTGTGACAATTGAAAACACTTGGAACTCCTTGGACTTTCATAGGGTCTGCTTTGACCAAAGTGGACTCCTCACTCATCCCATCAGGGAGCTCAAGATTTTACATTAAAGCAAAACTGTTTACTGCAGGTTTCTACCACTAACACAATTAACAGAATACAGCGTATGATTATGGATTGAAAGTATAAAGTCACTCTCAGAGTTAGATGAAGAGTGATTAATGCCACAACGTTTTGATTCTTTCTCTAATGTGTATTAACTATGTTCACAGAAAAAACCATCTATTAGACACTAAAGATCTCTAAAACTGTTAAAGACAAAATAAACAAACATTAAAAACTCTACATGTAATGCTTTATAAGGTTAAAATGAGCCAGATGCAAGGCTTAGTTGGTTAAAAGTGCTTATCTCCAAACCTGAAAACTTAAGTTCAATGTCAAAGTCTCAACATGGTAGAAAAAGGAACCAGCTAGTTGTTCTCTGATCCTCACACTATGCCATAGTATACATGTTTCCAAAATAACAAATATAATTTTAAAATAAGATTATCTTATACAGCAATGTATTGAGTTTTTTTCCCAAAGAAATTATTTCATCAGTCTGGGATAGGCTAAAGAAGAAAATTAATAGACAAATGATATATTTGACAATTTTTCAAATGTTGTTTCCTTTGATTACAAACTAAATGAGTTGATCCTGTGGTATACTTGTTTAATATTCTATGAGTTTAACAGATATTGCTAGACTGTCATAAAATGTTAAATGGTTTGATGTTTCTATTCTGTACTCAATAGATCATATTGCATTTCTAGGGTAGAACAAGAGATTCTATCTCACTATTCAACTACAAATTAATACTATTGTACTAGATTTTCATTCTGTAACTAAGATCATTCAAATTGAAAATAGAAAGAAAATGTTTTAGCTCACATATCAGAGAACATTTGGTCCCGTTGCTTTGAGCACTATAGCAAATCTATTTGTAAAGGCAGAGGTGCATGGCAGAAGAACTTGCTTACTTTTTTATGCCTTGTCAGAGAGATGAGAAAACAGGGAAGGGTTGGACGTAGAGACAGAGAGAAAGATCAGAATCCCAGTACCCGCTCAGTGAAGCACTTCAATAACCTAAGTTGTTTGCACTATGCTCAAAAATTCCATCACTGTCCAGTAGGCCCACAGGGTGGCAACTAAACCTTGATTGTGTAACTTTCTGTGAAATCTTTAAGACTGAAGCAGTTACATAGTTTTTAATGCAATGTTCTTTATGTGGATATGGTCCTCCAAGAAAGTGTAGTAGTTTAGTTATGTAAAACTATAACATTATATGGCCACTCCGAGGTAGAAAATAGGATAGATACCCAAAAATATATTACTAGTACCAGATATTTCAGCTGGGACATAATAAAAAATTAAAAGGTTTTGCATGTTTAAGACAGATTCATATGTTGGCACAATTTTGACTGTAGAAAAATAACATGATGAAGAAATCAGGAGACTGAATAGAATGGTCTTACTGATATCGCAACGATGCCCCAAGCATCTCACTCTCTACAATGTAAACACTTTAACTTCTGAGGTGTTAGTTTCCCACAGTGAAAATGAATGAGTTGATGTAATGAACACATGATAGTTACTGTTGCATTATTCAGTTGTATTGTGTTAGAATAAGCATAACTACTAACAAAAAGATAGAAGAACCAGAGAAATACCAGCCTAGAATACAACGTTGGATTGCTAGGCCCTAGGAGAAAATACCCAGGAAAATACCCTTCAACATTTTAAGAGTATGAGATAGTTCTCAAAGATGTTGTATTAGATGTCCTAAAATCATTCCTTTTTCCTGTCTATGCAGGTTAACATTGATTTTCATACTAAAGAAGTAATTGCTAAGAGCATCGCCCAGCCCACTCTCCACAGTTTTGATACGGCACAAAGCAGAGTGTACCAGCTCATGGAACATGACAGTTATAAACGCTTTTTGAAATCTGAGACCTACTTACATTTGATAGAAGGAAGACCTCAGAGACCAACAAACCTTAGGAGACGATCACGATCATTTACTTACAATGATTTCCAAGATGTAAAGTCAGATGTTGCCATTTGGTTATGAGTAAAAGTCATTTGTCTTCTTTTGATAGTGTATGTGTATATCTAAAATATATACTAATACTAATGTGTACTTCTAAAATATAGCTTGTGTATAAGAAGAGATGATTTCATTTTTAAAATACACCATGCAAATACATATTAAATGTAAGAACTTTTTATATTATACTAAAATAATTCATCATCTATCTTCCGAAATATTTTATGAAAATCTATCTGATATTCTATTCTAATAAAATTCTTTATTTCTACAATAACAGTCAGTAAGAAGAAGCTTTGTAAATTGTTAAAGTAAAATGAAAACTTTGTAGTAATGTCACATCTAGTTTGGATTATATTTCTAAGCAAAGCAATGTATTTAGATAACTGTATATACAGATGATATTTTACATAATGATGGATTGAGGCTTATAGAAATGACCCATTTTTTATGCTGTGGAAGCATGGACATTTGTTGTTGCATACTAATTCTGACTACAGATTATCTGTTTATCACTTCCACCTTTTAGTAAACAAAAAGAAAAATTATAAAGATGCATTTCTCTCTACATATTAAATGGGTTAATCTTAACCCAGGTAGATGTCTGAGACTTCACTTTGCCATCATATGTACTCTGATGAACATTCCCCATTAGATAGAGCAACAATTTTGTTCACAGGAGTGTGGTCATGTTTCATTTCTCCACATATCCATGGAGTAGATCATCTCTCCCAGTAAATGAACGAGTCATTGAAACAACACCAACCAGTGCTTGAACGATGAAGATGGCATACTTTCACACAAGCATTTATGTCTCATATTTGGAATTTTAAAGTTGGTATAGAAGTTCAAACTGAGAGGTGGTGAAAATCTATATCCACAAATTTGACAACTTTGACATCAGCACACCCTTTTCTCTCATTATGTTCTTTCAATTCTTGCCTAGTACTATATTATACAGTAAGATTATACTAATAAATATTTATCTCTATATTACAGAAATGCTTAGTTTCAATGTGTTACATGGTATATAAATATAAATGTCTGTGTTAAAGATGACATGCTTTCAGATTAGTAAATGCTCTTAATTTCATAGAAGTGTATAACAAATTTAACATCTAAAATAATAAACTGTTAAAATGTATTTATCAACAGTTAAGTTTATCTCACAAAATATCTCTCAATACCTCCACGTTCTTATCTTTTAATGCCATTGAGATAGAACATTTTATCTATTGTATCATTGGTATTAAAGTTAATAATTTATAGTTTTTAAAATATTGAAACAAATTGCAAAAACTGAGATTTTTAATTTTTCTCAGGTTGATTTATATTTCTTACTGAAACATGTCTCTTCCATAGAGTATAATTGTTCTCTTATACCGAATTAAGATGACACATCCTTTCTAATCTGCTCATAGAATTTATGGTTTGATTTTACTAGGATTTTTTTTAACACACACACACACACTCACACAATATCAGAATTTACCAAGTCACAGTCAAATCACACCTTAGCCTCTGAGTATCTAGTATTCTGTCCTCTAGGCTGGAAGTCTCAATGTCTAGAGTAGTCTCAGAACACGTGTTAAAATCAGGGGGCCACGGGCTGGTAATTATTCAGTTTACAAAGGATGATGCCTCAGTATGCTCAATCTTGCTCCTAGACCTGAAAAGTTCCTGGAAAAGTGAGGGTCCTTGTTGTAGGATGAAAGTTTGGAAATGCTGGTTCTACTGCCAATGAAGAAATTAGCTGCAGAAGCAACAACAGGGCAAATCAACTTGCTGGCAAAAGGGGTGGGGAGTGACCAAAAAGCAAGAGGTAAAACTTCCTTTAAAATACTTCTTGCTGGGCAGTGGTGGTGCATGCCTTTAATCCCAGCACTTGGGAGGCAGAGACAGTCAGATCTCTCAGTTCAAGGTCAGCCTGGTCTACAGAATGAGTTCCAGGATAGCTAGGACTACACAGAAAAACCCTGTTTCAGGAAAAAAAAGCTTCATAAACCTCTAGAGTCTTATGAAATTGTTCTCCTCACAGTGGGGTGGTCCTCCCAGTTAAACAGGAAAAATTTTCAGGTAAGGCTCCCTACTTAGGTAATGCTAACCTGTGGCAGGTTGACTTGAAAACCAACCATAAAAATGTGTTATGTCTTTAAAAATAAGTCAATATTTTTGTTGAATATTTAGGTCACTGTGCATAGTACCCAACCAACACAATGTAACTATAGGAGTTATTTTATTTGGTTCACAGTTTCAGTCTGTAGTCCTATGCTCCATGGATCCTAGGTCTGTTATGAGAGGCAGAACAGTTTTACCTGAATGGTTGAAGCATGGAGCAGAGTCTATGACCATAATGTTGGACTAGAGTCAAAGAGCAGGAAAGAGACCAGTTCCAACTCATGACTCCAGTGATCCACTTCTTTCCACAAGAACCCGTCCCAAAAGAGCATCAGCAGCTGGGGGCTAAGCAGTCATGTGTGTATAAAGAACATATTCAAGTCATAACATTTTAAACTAAATTATAAAACATTTCATGACTTGTGTTGAATTCCAGTATGCCTGGATTTCAAAGGCTTTGCAATTTCCAAATGGATATAATATAGAAAAAGAAATAAAGCAATGCTTAAACAAATGGAAGAAAAACATGTATAGCCAGCATTGAGCTCTGGCTGAGTTAATGGCAATGAGCACAAACTGACATGGGACAGACCACAGAGCTTCCAGTCCGAGGTCTCTCAATGACTTTCTGATTCCCTAGAAACGCAAGCAACACATACAAAACGTCTCTACTTTAACTGGTAAGGGCTTGGGACTTCTAGTTACTTCTGCTTTGGGACTTTAAGGAAACTATGACACACTTATGATCTCATAGAGACTATGGCAGCATGCACAGAGACTGCATAGGTTCAAGTCAAGCAGGGTCCTAGACCTGAGAGGAAGAATTGGCCATGAGCTTCAATCTCTGATCCAGAAGTTATCTCCAACTGACAGTCACTTGAAAAGAGAAAACTTAGTTTTCTCCAATGGAGACTTACAGATTCAAATCCATACTGAGGGGTAGGTGATAGTACAAAACAAACTCAGTGGTATTTTTTAGATCTTTAATATTCTGTTTAAAAGTGCATTCTTTTGAAATTTAATCATCTTCTGGCCTTTAGCTTTATATTATGGATTCTTATTTTGTAGTTTTATGGTGTGTGTGTGTGTGTGTGTGTGAGAGAGAGAGAGAGAGAGAGAGAGAGAGAGAGAGAGAACAAGAAAGAAGGAAACAAACAAAAATTTAGGAATATTTGAAATAGAAGAAATCACAGAAAGTATAGCCTAAACTTTATGACAAGGGACATGAATAACAAATTTCTTTGCATATGAGCACATAAATAGAATTCTCTTTAACTCAATGCTTGAAGTCCCCAAATAAAAGTTGTACTGAGGCTAATAATTGTGTATATAATGAGTCAATTATGGTATATCCAAATGAAATCAAATAAGCTTTACATAGAAAGAAGTCATTGTTTCTTCAAAGAATAAAGATTTCCAAATGAGGTATTTAAATGAGGTATTTAGACTCAGGCTGGGATATTTTTTAAAAGATAAAATAATAAGCAAACTTTTTTAATATAGAAAAATGCATTATTCTCATGTGTAATATTAGAAAAAAACATCTTTAATGGTTCTGACTATGGTTAACGTTTAAAATATTGTAAAGTACCAGATAGAGAATAATAATCGACTTTGATATATAGAACAAATTCTGGCCATTATTTCCTAATGTCTTAGTCACCTATCAACAACAATTCTTTATGGATAATGAGTTATTCTTTAATAAAATATAGAAATAGCTGTTGCTAAAATCAAAAACATTTACATTGCATAGAAAAGTAAATAATTATATTTTGATTAAATGAAAATATATAAAAAATATGAATCAAATATTTTATAAGAGGAAAAATTTTATAACAGGAACACATTTTTCTAAGTTATTTTTATTATATTTTCTACAGTTTACTATATATATCTTTTTACATTTTATTTAATCTTATTTTTTTTTACACTCCAGATTTTATTCCCCTCCTGGTCCACGCTACAACTGTTCTACATCCTCCTCCCTGCACCCCTTTCTCCACTAGTCTGTCCCAACCACCCCATACCCACCCCACCAAACATCTAAACTCCCTGGGGCCTCCAGTCTCTTAGGGTTAGGTGCTTCTACTCTGATTGTACCCAGACCCCAAAGTCCTTTACTATATATGTTTTGGGAGCCTCAATCACCATCTGTGCTGCCTGGTTGGTGGTCCAGTGTATAAGAGATCTCTGGGGTCCAGGTTACTTGAGACTGCTAGTCCTCCTACAAGGTCTACCTCCTCCTCAGCATCTTTCAGCTTTTCCCTAATTCAACCACAGGGGCAGCAGTTTCTGTTTATTGGTTGGGTGCAAAAATCTACATCTGACCCTTATTGGGTCTTTCAGAGGACAGTCATGATAGGTCCCTTTTTGTGTGCACTCCAAAGCCTCAGTAATAGTGCCAGGCCTTGGGGCCTCCCCCTGGGCTTAATTTCACTTTGAGCCTGTTGTTGGACTTTTTTCCCCTCAGTCTCCTCTCTATTTCCATCCTTGCAGTTCTTTCAGACAGGAACACTTATGGGTCAGAGTTTTGATTGTGGGATGGCAATCCCATCCCTCACTTGATGCCCTTTCTTTCTGCTGGAGGTAGGCTCTACGAGTTCCCTTTCTCCACTGTAGGGAATTTCATATAAGAATTTCCCTTTGAGTCCTGAGAGTCTCTCACCTCCCAGGTCTCTGGTACATGCTGAAGGGTCCCCCCAACTTTCTACCTTTCACATTTGCCTGTTTCCATTCTTTAAACTGACCCTTAAGGCTTCAGTCCTTTTCTTTCACCCAATACCAGATCATGTTTGCCACTTTCCCATTCCTGCCCCCTTTCCTTACCATTCCTCCCTCCCTCTTGTGGTTGTTTTCTTCTCCATCCCATGTGTGCCCTTCAGCTTGTTGAACTCTTTGAGTTCTGTGGTCTGTATCTTGGGTATTCTGTACTTTATATTTTATTTTATTTTATTTTATTTTATTTTATTTTATGTTATTGCTAATACCACTTATTAGTGAGTGCATACCATGCATGTCATTTTGGGCATCATTTTGTCAATTTTGAGTTACCTCACTCAAGATGCTATTTTCTACTTCCATCCATGTGTCTGATAAACTCAGGATGTCCTCATTCTTAATAGCTGAGTAGTAATCCATTATGTAAATGAACCACATTTTCTCTATCCATTCTTCTGTCGTGGGTCATATGGGTTGTATCTAGCTTCTGGTAATCACAAACAAGTCAGCTACGAACATGTGGCCCTATGGAATGGTGAGGCATCTTTTGGGTGTACCCAAGAGTGGTATTGCTCGGTCTTTAGGTAGAGCTATTTCCAATTTTCTGAAAAACCTCCAGATTGATTTCCAGAATGGTTATACCAGTTTGCAATTCTACCAGCAATTGAGGAGTGTCCCTCTTTCTCCACATCCTCACCAACATGTGCTGTCACCTGAGATTTTGATCTTAGTCATTCTGCTTGGTGTAAGGTGGAATCTCAGAGTCATTTTGATATTTTGATTTTCATTTCTCTGATCATGAAGAACTTTGAACAGATCTTTAGATGCTTCTAGCCATTCGAGATTCCTCTGTTGTTAATTCTCTAGTTCTATACCCATTTTTTAAAATTGGGTTGTTCATTTTTTTGTTTTTTGTTTGTTTGTTTGTTTTTGGTAGTTAGCTTCTTGAGTTATTTATATATTTTGGATATTAGCCCTATATCGGTTGTGGAGTTAGGGAAGATTTTTTTTTTTTTTTACCAATCTGTAGGCTGCCAATTTTTCTGATTGACTATGTCCTTTGCCTTACAGAAGCTTTCCAGTTTTATGAGGTCCCATTTATCAATTCTCGATATTAGAGCCTGAGCCCTTGGAGTTCTGTTTAGAAAATTTCCCCCTATGCCAATGAGTTCAAGGCTCTTTGCCACTTTCTCTTCTATTAGATTTAGTGTATCTTGTTTTATGTTTTGGCCCTTGAGCTACTTGGACTTGATCTTTGTGCAAGGTGACAAATATGGGTCTATTTTCATTCTCTACAAACAGACAGCCATTAGACCAGCAGCATTTCTTGAATATGCTTTCTTTTTTTCCATTGTATATTTTTGGCTTCTTTGTCAAAGACCAAGAGTCTGTACATGTGTGGTTTTAAATCTGGGTATTCAAATCTATGTCACTGATCAACATGTCTGTCTCTGTATCAATACCATTTAGTATTAGCAGTTTTTATCACTATTGCTGTCTAGTAGAGCTTGAGGTCAGGGAGGGTGATTCTCCCAACCTTTCTTTTATTGTTAAGAATTTTTTTTTCACTACTCTGTTTTTTGCCTTTCCAGGTGAATTTGAAAATTTCCCTTTCCATGTCTTTGAAGAATTGTGTTGGGATTTTGATGATGATTGCATTGAATCTGTAGATTACCTTTGGTAGAATGGTCGTTTTTACTATGTTAATTCTGCTAATACATGAGCATGAGAGATCTCTCCATTTTCTGACATCTTCCATTTCTTTATTGAGAGACTTGAAGTTATTGTCATAGAGATCTTTGACTTGTTTGGTTAGAGTTACCCCAAGATATTTCACATTATTTGTGGCTATTGTTAAGGGAGTTGTTTCCCTAATTCTTTCTCTGCCTGTTTATCGTTGTATAAAGGAAAGCTACTGATTTATAGGAGTTAATTTCATATCCAGCCACTTTGCTGAAGTTGTTTATCATCTGGAGAAGTTCTCTGGTATTTTTTATTGGATATTTTATTTATTTACATTTCAAATGTTATCCCTTTTCCCAGTTTCCTCTCCTGAAACCCCCTATCCCATCCTCCCTCTTCCTACTTCCCTGAGAGTGCTCCAACAGCATCCCAGCCACTCCTGCCTCTCTGCCACAGCACTTGCTTACACTGGAACATCAACCCTTTCCAGGACCAAGGGCCCTCTTCCCATTGATGTTTGACAAGGCCATCCTCTGCTACATATGCAGCTGGAGCCGTAGGTACCTCCATGTGTACTCTTTGGTTGGTGGTTTAGTCCTTGCAGTTAAGAGCAATGGCTGTTCTTCCAGAGGTCCTGAGATCAATTCCCAGCAACCACATGATGGCTCACAACTATCTGGAATGTAATCCAATTCCCTCTTCTTGTGTGTCTGAAGGCAGCTACAGTGAACTCATATAAATAAAATACATCTCTGGTAGAATTTTTGGGTTTGTTTTTGTATATTATCATATCATCTGCAAATAGTGATACTTTTATTTCTTCCAGTTGCTCTGTGGGCAGTGGATCTCCTGGGATGCATCAGGCTGTGGTGTCAAGAAGTAGCCTGAGTATAGCAGTTCTCCTAGAATATAGCAGGATGTGGTATCTTCAGGGGAGCAGACTAGCTAGCATTCTGTCCCAGCAGAAAGGAGCTGGCAGAAGAGGCTCTAATTTATTTTTATTTAGGTACAAAGAATCATGCATAGTTCCACAATATTTGTCAGAATTCATCTCTGTTTCAGAGAGTATAGAATAAGGAAATTTACTTCGCAATAGCAAAATTGCAAAGGTGATAAAACAGTAGCCCCCATCATAGAGTAAAACAAGCCTACTGGTGGTCCTACAGGAATAGACATATATGACTATTATTTCAATAACACATGCTGAACATTTGCAAATATCTTGCCTTATTTTTGGCTAAAATTATAAAAAGCATCTTCCCACAGTAAAGTAAAGAACCAAATCCCACTTTTCTCTCCTACTTCACAATATGTTCTAGTACCTTCTGTAAGTATTAACTTGAGAGTCTGCAGAAGAAAGATAGCTAATTTTTGGTTGGCTTGAGCTGCAGAAAGACTGACTCAAGTAGAAATGAATTTAAACAAAAGCATTGTCTGGAGACCTTTGTCATAGAATGGCTCATCACATTAGGTGATTTGTTATACAATCCCTTTGACTAGGGATGCCTACAATTTGGATTGTAGTAAAAAAAAAAGTGTACATAACAAACAAACTTTAGAAGTAAACTTTGGATATAAAGTTTAGAGTCAGAATGTTAAGATATAATGATAAACAATAGGTCAAAACCACAAGATATATAATAGTAAAATTATAAAGTAAATTTATTAGAAAAGTCACACTCCCTAAAATTATATGCATTGACATTACTAATTAACCTTTATATTGGGACACATGCAGTAAAAAAAGCATTGTCAAAACAAATTAATAAATAAATAAATGTAAACACGAACACATAGAAATTAATGAGCTTGCATTTTGTCCTAGGAATCTTTTTGAGATCGCTCCAGAATTTGTTTTGTCTTTTTTCATTTTCTTTTTTTATCCATTTTTATTAGGTATTTAGCTCATTTACATTTCCAATGCTATACCAAAAGTCCCCCATACCCACCCACCCCCACTCCCCTACCCACCCACTCCCCCTTTTTGGCCCTGGCGTTCCCCTGTACTGGGGCATATAAAGTTTGCAAGTCCAATGGGCCTCTCTTTCCAGGGATGGCCGACTAGGCCATCTTTTGATACATATGCAGCTAGAGTCAAGAGCTCCGGGGTACTGGTTAGTTCATAATGTTGTTCCACCTATAGGGTTGCAGATCCCTTTAGCTCCTTGGGTTCTTTCTCTAGCTCCTCCATTGGGAGCCCTGTGATCAATCCATTAGCTGACTGTGAGCATCCACTTCTGTGTTTGCTAGGCCCCGGCATAGTCTCACAAGAGACAGCTACATCTGGGTCCTTTCAATAAAATCTTGCTAGTGTATGCAATGGTGTCAGCGTTTGGATGCTGATTATGGGGTGGATCCCTGGATATGGCAGTCTCTACATGGTCCATCCTTTCATCACAGCTCCAAACTTTGTCTCTGTAACTCCTTGCATGGGTGTTTTGTTCCCAATTCTAAGGAGGGGCATAGTGTCCACACTTAAGTCTTCATTCTTCTTGAGTTTCATGTGTTTAGCAAATTGTATCCTATATCTTGGGTATCCTAGGTTTGGGGCTAATATCCACTTATCAGTGAGTACATATTGTGTGAGTTCCTTTGTGAATGTGTTACCTCACTCAGGATGATGCCCTCCAGGTCCATCCATTTGCCTAGGAATTTCATAAATTCATTCTTTTTAATAGCTGAGTAGTACTCCATTGTGTAGATGTACCACATTTTCTGTATCCATTCCTCTGTTCAGGGGCATCTGGGTTCTTTCCAGCTTCTGGCTATTATAAATAAGGCTGCTATGAACATAGTGGAGCATGTGTCCTTCTTACCAGTTGGGGCATCTTCTGGATATATGCCCAGGAGTGGTATTGCTGGATCCTCCGGTAGTACTATGTCCAGTTTTCTGAGAAACCGCCAGACTGATTTCCAGAGTGGTTGTACAAGCCTGCAATCCCACCAACAATGGAGGAGTGTTCCTCTTTCTCCACATCCACGCCAGCATCTTTTGTCACCTGAATTTTTGATCTTAGCCATTCTGACTGGTGTGAGGTGGAATCTCAGGGTTGTTTCGATTTGCATTTCCCTGATGATTAAGGATGTTGAACATTTTTTTCAGGTGCTTCTCTGCCATTCGGTATTCCTCAGGTGAGAATTCTTTGTTCAGTTCTGAGCCCCATTTTTTAATGGGGTTATTTGATTTTCTGAAGTCCACCTTCTTGAGTTCTTTATATATGTTGGATATTAGTCCCCTATCTGATTTAGGATAGGTAAAGATCCTTTCCCAATCTGTTGGTGGTCTTTTTGTCTTACTGACGGTGTCTTTTGCCTTGCAGAAACTTTAGAGTTTCATTAGGTCCCATTTGTCAATTCTTGATCTTACAGTACAAGCCATTGCTGTTCTGTTCAGGAATTTTTCCCCTGTGCCCATATCTTCAAGGCTTTTCCCCACTTTCTCCTCTATAAGCTTCAGTGTCTCTGGTTTTATGTGAAGTTCCTTGATCCACTTAGATTTGACCTTAGTACAAGGAGATAAGTATGGATCGATTCGCATTCTTCTACATGATAACAACCAGTTGTGCCAGCACCAATTGTTGAAAATGCTGTCTTTCTTCCACTAGATGGTTTTAGCTCCCTTGTCGAAGATCAAGTGACCATAGGTGTGTTGGTTCATTTCTGGGTCTTCAATTCTATTCCATTGGTCTACTTGTCTGTCTCTATACCAGTACCATGCAGTTTTTATCACAATTGCTCTGTAGTAAAGCTTTAGGTCAGACATGGTGATTCCACCAGAGGTTCTTTTATCCTTGAGAAGACTTTTTGCTATCCTAGGTTTTTTGTTATTCCAGATGAATTTGCAAATTGCTCCTTCTAATTCGTTGAAGAATTGAGTTGGAATTTTGATGGGGGTTGCATTGAATCTGTAGATTGCTTTTGGCAAGATACCCATTTTTACAATGTTGATCCTGCCAATCCATGAGCATGGGAGATCTTTCTATCTTCTGAGATCTTCTTTTATTTCTTTCTTCAGAGACTTGAAGTTTTTATCATACAGATCTTTCACTTCCTTAGTTAGAGTCACACCGAGATATTTTATATTATTTGTGACTATTGAGAAGGGTGTTGTTTCCCTAATTTCTTTCTCAGCCTGTTTATTCTTTGTGTAGAGAAAGGCCATTGACTTGTTTGAGTTAATTTTATATCCGGCTACTTCACTGAAGCTGTTTATCAGGTTTAGGAGTTCTCTGGTGGAATTTTTGGGGTCACTTATATATACTATCATATCATCTACAAAAAGTGATATTTTGACTTCCTCTTTTCCCATTTGTATCCCCTTGAGCTCCTTTTGTTGTCGAATTGCTCTGGCTAATACTTCAAGTACTATGTTGAAAAGGTAGGGAGAAAGTGGGCAGCCTTGTCTAGTCCCTGATTTTAGTGGGATTGCTTCCAGCTTCTCTCCATTTACTTTGATGTTGGCTACTGGTTTGCTGTAGATTGCTTTTATCATGTTTAGGTATGGGCCTTGAATTCCCGATCATTCCAGAACTTTTATCATGAATGTGTGTTGGATCTTGTCAAATGCTTTTTCTGCATCTAACGAGATGATCATGTGGTTTTTGTCTTTGAGTTTGTTTATATAATGGATTACATTGATGGATTGTTGTATATTAAACCATCCCTGCATCCCTGGAATAAAACCTACTTGGTCAGGATGGATGATTGCTTTAATGTGTTCTTGGATTCGGTTAGCAAGAATTTTATTGAGGATTTTTGCATCGATATTCATAAGAGAAATTGGTCTGAAGTTCTCTATCTTTGTTGGGTCTTTCTGTGGTTTAGGTATCAGAGTAATAGTGGCTTCATAAAATGAGTTGGGTAGAGTACCTTCTACTTCTATTTTGTGAAATAGTTTGTGCAGAACTGGAATTAGATCTTCTTTGAAGGTCTGATAGAACTCTGCACTAAACCCGTCTGGTCCTGGGCTTTTTTTTTTTTTGGCTGGGAGACTATTAATAACTGCTTCTATTTCTTTAGGTGATATGGGACTGTTAAGATGGTCAACTTGATCCTGATTCAACTTTGGTACCTGGTATCTGTCCAGAAATTTGTCCATTTCGTCCAGGTTTTCCAGTTTTGTTGAGTATAGCCTTTTGTAGAAGGATCTGATGGTGTTTTGGATTTCTTCAGGATCTGTTGTTATGTCTCCCTTTTCATTTCTGATTTTGTTAATTAGGATTTTGTCCCTGTTCCCTTTAGTGAGTCTAGCTAAGGGTTTATCTATCTTGTTGATTTTCTCAAAGAACCAACTCCTCGTTTGGTTAATTCTTTGAATAGTTCTTCTTGTTTCCACTTGGTTGATTTCACCCCTGAGTTTGATTATTTTCTGCCGTCTACTCCTCTTGGGTGAATTTTCTTCCTTTTTTCCTAGAGCTTTTAGATGTGTTGTCAAGCTGCTAGTATGTGCTCTCTCCCGTTTCTTCTTGGAGGCACTCAGAGCTATGAATTTCCCTCTTAGAAATGCTTTCATTGTGTCCCATAGTTTTGGGTACGTGGTAGCTTCATTTTCATTAAACTCTAAAAAGTCTTTAATTTCTTTCTTTATTCCTTCCTTGACCAAGGTATCATTGAGAAGAGTGTTGTTCAGTTTCCATGTAAATGTTGGCTTTCCATTATTTATGTTGTTATTGCAGATCAGTCTTAGGCCATGGTGGTCTGATAGGATACATGGGACAATTTCAATATTTTTGTATCTGTTGAGGCCTGTTTTGTGACCAATTATATGGTCAATTTTGGAGAAGGTCCCGTGAGGTGCTGAAAAGAAGGAATATCCTTTTGTTTTAGGATAAAATGTTCTGTAGATATCTGTCAGGTCCATTTGTTTCATAACTTCTGTTAGTTTCACTGTGTCCCTGTTTAGTTTCTGTTTCCACGATCTGTCCATTGATGAAAGTGGTGTGTTGAAGTCTCCCACTATTATTGTGTGAGGTGCAACGTGTGCCTTGCCCTTTACTAAAGTGTCTTTAATGAATGTGGCTGCCCTTGCATTTGGAGCGTAGATATTCAGAATTGTGAGTTCCTCTTGGAAGATTTTACCTTTGATGAATATGAAGTGTCCCTCCTTGTCTTTTTTGATAACTTTGGTGGGAAGTCGATTTTATTCGATTTTGGAATGGCTACTCCAGCTTGTTTATTCAGACCATTTGCTTGGAAAATTGTTTTCCAGCCTTTCACTCTGAGGTAGTGTCTGTCTTTTTCCCTGAGATGGGTTTCCTGTAAGCAGCAGAATGTTGGGTCCTGTTTGTGTAGCCAGTCTGTTAGTCTATGTCTTTTTATTGGGGAGTTGAGACCACTGATATTAAGAGATATTAAAGAAAAGTAATTGTTGCTTCCTGTTATTTTTGTTGTTAAAGTTGGCATTCTGTTCTTGTGGCTGTCTTCTTTTAGTTTTGTTGAGGGCTTATCTTCTTGTTTTTTCTAGGGCGTGGTTCCCGTCCTTGTATTGTTTTTTTTTTCTGTTATTATCCTTTGAAGGGCTGGATTCGTGGAGAGATAATGGGTGAATTTAGTTTTGTCGTGGAATACTTTGGTTTCTCCATCTATGGTAATTGAGAGTTTGGCTGGGTATAGTAGTCTGGGCTGGAATTTGTGTTCTCTTAGTGTCTGTATAACATCTGTCCAGGCTCTTCTGGCTTTCATATTCTCTGGTGAAAAATCTGGTGTAATTCTGATAGGCTTGCCTTTATATGTTACTTGACCTTTTTTCCCTTACTGCTTTTATTATTCTATCTTTATTTAGTGCATTTTATGTTCTGATTATTATGTGTCGGGAGGAATTTCTTTTCTGGTCCAGTCTATTTGGAGTTCTGTAGGCTTCTTGTATGTTCATGGGCATCTCTTTCTTTAGATTTGGGAAGTTTTCTTCAATAATTTTGTTGAAGATGTTTGCTAGTCCTTTGAGTTGAAAATCTTCATTCTCATCCACTTCAATTATGCGTAGGTTTGGTCTTCTCATTGTGTCCTGGATTACCTGGATGTTTTGAGTTAGGATCTTTTTGCATTTTCCATTTTCTTTGATTGTTGTGCCTATGTTCTCTATGGAATCTTCTGCACCTGAGATTCTCTCTTCCATCTCTTGTATTCTGTTGCTGGTTCCAGATTTCTTTCCTAGGGTTTCTATCTCCAGCATTGCCTCACTTTGGGTTTTCTTTATTGTGTCTACTTCCCTTTTTAGGTCTAGTATGGTTTTGTTCATTTCTATCACCTGTTTGGATGTGTTTTCCTGTTTTTCTATAAGGACTTCTACCTGTTTGGTTGTGTTTTCCTGTTTTTCTTTAAGACTTGTAACTCTTTAGCAGTGTTCTCCTGTATTTCTTTAAGTGAGTTATTAAATTCCGTCTTTATGTCCTCTACCATCATCATGAGAAATGCTTTTAACTCCAGGTCTACCTTTTCAGGTGTGTTAGGATGTCCTGGACTGGGCGAAGTGGGAGTGCTGGGTTCTGATGATGGTGAGTGGTCTTGGTTCCTGTTAGTAGGATTCTTACGTTTACCTTTCGCCATCTGGCAATCTCTGGAGTTAGTTGTTATAGTTGTCTTTGTTTAGAGATTGTTCCTCTGTTGATTTTGTTACCCTCTATTAGCAGACGTGGGAGACTAGCTCTCTCCTCTGGGTTTCTGTGGTCAGAGCAGTCTCTGCAGGCAAGCTCTCCTCTTTCAGGGAAGGTGCACAGTTATCTGGTGTTTGGACCTCCTCCTGGCCGAAGATGAAGGCCCAAAACAGGATCTTTCTCAGAAGCTGTGCTGCTTTGGCCAGGAAGGTGGCCAGTAGTCTGGAGCCGAAGATGGCGCCGCCTCAGAAGCTCTCTGGCTCTTGCCTGTCCAAGAAACGGCTGGCCTCTGTATTCCACACCTTCACTCTTGCAGCCTGCCCTCTGCGGAGTCCTGGAGCCAAGGAGACTCCCTACTCCGCCGGGGCCTGAGGCACAAACCTCTAGGGCTGGCGGATCCCTGTGCACTCACCAGGAAGGTGGCCAGTTGTCTGGAGCCGAAGATGGCGCTGCCTCAGAAGCTCTCTGGCTCTCGCCAGGAAGGTGGCTGGTTGTCTGGAGCCGAAGATGGTGCTGCCTCAGAAGCTCTGTGGCTCTCGCCTTTTTTTCCATTTTCTATTACTTTCATATCCTTCTGGTAGATACTTAACAAGAATTCACTAGTGAGAAAAGTTGCAAGTTTGTCATATACCGGCACTGATAGCTTAAATTCTTGTAGCAAAATAAAAATTATAATTATTCTTTCATCCACAGAATAGTATTATTTTTCCTGGTGTCACACTGGAACAAAATCCATTAGGAAAACATTTAGATTGACATATTAATGCATATACTTTCCTGAGGATTATATTAGAAAATTGAGATAAAAATGGGAAGTGCCATACATTCTCATGAATAATAATTAATGACTGTAAAAACAGTCACCAAGCTTTAACAATTTGTGAAATGATCCATTATATCAATCTCCATATTGCTAATATTATTGATTATGTCTATACCAAGAAATGTCAGTATATTACAGAGGAAGAAAACTGTTTAATCTACAGGTGTTTATTGTTTTATACAGAACACTAAAGTCCTTAGAAACTTAGGAGTAACTTGGAGCTGGAAAAAACATCACTCAGCAGTTAAGAGCCTTAGGTGCTCATCCAGAAGGCCTGGTTTCACTTTCTACCACACACATGGTAGCTCACAACTGTCAATATCTCCAATCACAGGGGCTCTGATATAATCTCTCCTCTAAGGAAACCAAGCCTGCATGGGATTCACAAATGTGCATACGGGCAAAACACACATTCACATTAACTAACTAACTATAATAAAACAAAGAAAAAGAAATTTAGGAAACAGTCACATTTGAAATAACCCTTTCTTACACTGTGGAAATAAAACATACACCTCAAAAGACAGAAATTAGAAATTACTACAACACACAAAATATTTCAAAGATAACTTAGCCTGTGATTGACATATCTAAATAATCTTGAACACAACCAGGTTATGTAGAGATAAATTTTTTAATCTCAATATCACATACGATAGCAAATGAAAAGAACATATAGTCAAAATAATATTTGTAATAAAAATTTAGAATTTCACAATCTCTAATTTCACAGACTGAGTGGTGAAGAATGAAGGAGAAAGCCAGACTATCTGTACAATCACTTACAAAGAAGTACATATCCGAGGAATATCCATTTTTGAGAGAACATCTTTTATCTCCAATCCAAAAACAAATCATCATAACACAAACACAGTTCCTTAGTCTCTGTTAAAAATAAACTTTGCAATGCCCAACCATACCAAGGGGCAGGTGCTCCACTAAGATCATCGAGGCCTTATCTATGGTAGTCAGAAGCTGGAAACAACCGACGTGTCCCACAGTGGAAAGAATGGATACCGAAAATGTGGTTCATTTAAACAATAGATGCTATTCAGCTATTAAGAATGAGGACATGAGTTTGGCAGGCAAATGAATTGAACTAGAAAATATCGTCCTGAGTGAGCTAACTCAGACCCAAAAAAGGCCATGCATGGTATGAACTCACATTGTGAGTACATACAATTACCTATTAATAAAGGATATTAGCTTAAAAAGTGCAAAATGCCTGGGATACAATCCACAGAACTCAAGAAGTTTAACAAGCAGAAGGGCCCAAATGAAGATGCCTCAATCCCACAGAAGAAGGAGAAGAAAGCAATCATGAGGGAAAGAAAGAGGGAGGGACCTGGGGGGAGAGGGGACAGGGAGGCAAATTGGGGAACATGATCAGGTATGGGGGGACAGGATAAAAGCCCTGAGAGAGAGAGCAGAATGAATGGAAATATGCAACATGGTGGGGGAGGCATCCTCTAAAAAGTACTAGAGACTGGGAATTGAGTGTTAGGACTCAAAAGGAGGGACCTTAGATGAAATACCTTACAGTGGGGAGAGGAAAATTGTAGAGTCCACCTTTAGCAAAAAGACAGGGCATCAAGTGGGGTATGGGGTGCCATCCCAAAGTCAAAAACTCTCATCCAGTTGTTCCTATCGAAAAGAACTGTAGGGACAAAAGTGGAGAAGCGACTGGGGTAAAGGCAGTTGAGTGATAGGCCCAACTTGGGATCCATCTCAAGGGGAAGCTCCAAGAACTGACACTATTACTGATGTTATGATGTGCTTACAGACAGGAGCCTAGCATGGCAGTCCTCTGAGATACCCAACAAGTAGCTGAAAGAGTCAGATGCAGATACTGATGGTTTGAAATTAGGGACACCTGTGGTTGAATTAGGGAACAGCTGGAAGAAGCTAATGAGGAGGGTGACCTCATAGGAAGAACAGCAGTCTCAACATGGATCCTTGAGACCTCTCAGACACTGAGCCACCAAGCAGGCAGCAAACACTAGCTGGTCTAAGGCCCCAGGCATATACAGTAGAGGACTTCGTGGTCGGGCCTCAATGGAAGAAGATGCACCTAACCCTTGAGAGTCTTGAGGTCCCAGGGGGTGGGGAAGCCTGGCTTGAGTAGGAAGAGGGTGTGGGAACATCCTCTTTGAGTCAGGGGGAGGAGGAATGGAATGAGAAATTGTGGGAAAGCAGACCTGGCAGGGGGCAGAGGGTAAAGACTGGACAGTAAAAAAGAAAAAGTAATAAAAAAATATAAACTTTACAGTTTCAACATTTGTATAGTGAATTAAGTATTAGGGATTAAGCATTATTAGCGAATTTTATTGATTACAAACAATACTAATTTAAAATGTGATACTGTATGGAATGTAATTTTTTCAGTTTGTAAAATACAAACTTCACTTAGGCTCTCCATATGAACTAGTTTTCTTGAATTATAAATAAAATCTATGAGCCTCAAACATCACTTATTTGAGGCAAACTGCACATATGCTATAAAAGCAATGTTTAATTACAAAGGGCTACATGCAAGTATGAAGAACAAAGAAATCCCAAACACGGTCACAGAAACAGTGCCTAAATGACCTAAATGACAATAGCATTTCTCTCTCTCCCTCTCTCTCTCTCTGTCTCTCTCTCTGTCTCCCTCTCTCTCTGTCTCTCTCTGTCTCTCTCTCTCTCTCTCTCCCTCTCTCTCTCTCTCTCTCTCTCTCTCTCTCTCTCTCTCTCTCTCACACACACACACACACACACACACACTTTCTTTCTTTCAAGTATGTTAGATTATCAGGTATATTGTAGTAAAAAAACAATGGTTTTCAAGATGTGAAATTCACTATTGAGAACATGACACTGCTCTGAGTAGAGAAATTATTTTCATTTCTAGAAAGTTGAATTTGACAAGTGGTACATTTCTTAAGTTTCAGTTGTCCATTGAACACAGTGTGAGAAGCAGCAGAGTGATTAGCGTCATGATGGTGTCACACCCTATAGGTCAAAATGAAGACAGTCTCTAGAGCAATTCATCAAAGCTCTAAAGAAAGAAGTTCCATGAGACACAGCTCAGATGTCATCCAGTTGAAGTTGGATTCCTGCTGTCTAGGTACTCTCAAATAGTGTGTACAAAAGAAAAACAAACACACACAACTAAGAACAGCAACTATACAAACCTGCTGTGAGACTTACCTGATTTGGTAGAGTAAAAATTACATTTCAGCAGAACTGAACAAGAAACTGGATTCTTGACCTGGACAATATTATAACAATATGTGTTAGTAACAAAGTCAACTGTATGGAATTTATAAAAGCTAAAATACTATTTACTTGACTGATGATATTTGGAGAAATGAAAATTCAATATTTTTTACTTTATAAAAAAAGTTTAATACCCATGGAGGGACCCATGGCTCCAGCCATATATGTAGCAGAGGGTGGCCTTGTTGGGCATCAGTGGGAGACGAGGACCTTGGTCCTGTGAAGGCTCAATGCCCCTGTGTAGGGAAATGCAAAGGTGGGGAGGTGGGAGTGGGTGGGTGGGGGCACACCCTCATAGAAGCAGGAGGAGGGGGGATGGGATAGGGAGTTTCTGGTGCAGGGGAGTTGGGAAAGGGGATAACATTTGAAATATAAATAAATAAAATATCAAAAAAAGTTAATTCTATTTGTTAGTATATTACTCAAATGCAACATATAATACATATATGTAACAGGATTAAACTATATGTACAAATACGTGGGTACCTATATGATATACATAACACTTGGCAGGCACATGCCTTTAATTGCAGTACTCGGGAGGTAGAGGTAGGTGGGGCATTATGTCCAGCATGGTCTGTATACAGAGTGAGTTCCAGGACAGCCAGGGCTACACAGAACAATCTGGTCTAAGTAAAATGCAACAAAACACAGCAAAAACAAAAACAGGTTTTCTGAAGGTTGAGACTTCATACTACGATTAATATTAAAAATTGTACATCTTATCAATTAAATATGTATTAAATAAGTTGACCTCTTGCTCTTACTATAAGTGAAAATTTAACTTAAGTTTTAGCATTTAGGCAATATTAGTAAAATATAATTGGAACAACTTTTTCCCCTAGTTTTATAAGAATGTCTCGCTGATATATTTTACTGAGCTGTATTTTCTATATATAACAATATTTTCATGTTTACTAGGTTTTTGTTCATCTATAAAAACTATCATTAATATTGGTTAAAGTTAACGAAACAAATAAATATGTTAATTTTATTCTAATATAGAAGGTTATTTTTGCCTTTTATGTTGCATACTTGAATCTAGGGCAAGATGTGAAGTGGGTTGTTTGCTTGAGTATCTTCAAAGGGCAAATGTTGATTCACAACAAATCTATTCAAATAAACAGAAGGTAACACTCATTCATTCACTGGTACATTTAAATGATTTAGTTTTCAAAACTTTACACTACATGAAGTCAAACAACAAAATATCATATTAACCAATTAATACTCACAAGAAAACTAAACTGTCACAGAAACTTTAGGATGGAGGTGCTCCTAACCAGCAAAAATAAACCTTATGAAAAGTTTCTCAGCACTCCAGCAGGGGAACTGGTAGGCCAAGTGCAGATTTTCACCTCTCTCTCCATTTCTTTAATGCTCGTCCCCTAGTCTTATCCCAGTTCTGTAGCAGACGAAGTGTTGCATCCTTCAATCCCTTCTGTCCGTAGCTCCAGTGAATCACTCAGATCTTCAACTCGAAACTGCTTTTCCCAGACTTACTAATTTTCCCCAGCCCCATATCCTCAGAGGGTAATCTCTGAAAACCCACAGGCCACTCCAGTCAGCGAAATACGAAGCCTCACTGTGGAACATCTCCAAATCTATTTTCTCAGGCTCTCCTACATCCCTGTAGCAGAAAGAACCCGCAATTTAAAATGTCCCTTTTTCCTTGCCTCCAGCTGATCACACAAGTCTTCTCCAACCTTCCTAATAGACCGATCTCTTATCCTAGCTCCCAAACAAGTAACTATTCTCTGGGTACCAATTAGCCAAACCTGCCATAGAAACAAAGACACCAACTAAGAAGGTAGGCAAGCTTCATGTCTTCCGTCCCCTTCCTCTTTGTTAAACCTGATAATTGTGATGAGAAACACTGAATCTGTGACTGTCCGATTGAAGCGAGCTTTATTTTGGGATGCACCCAGGACTGACCAGTCACGCTACCTCTCCCTCAACTGGGATTTAAGAGAACAAACCCCACTGGCCTCCTGACGTCACTTTTAGACGTTGAGACAAAGTATACACAGGAGCATGAGAGTTGGCTGTTACACATTGTTGGAAAATACAAAGAAAAGGAAGAAACAAGGGCTGTCTGTCATAGGAATGGTGGCACAAGTTTAGTGTAGGTCGAAACTGTTTTGCACTTTATCTCTGATCTAAAAACAGGAACTTATATTAAGTTACAAATAGAAACCTTAACTTGGAAGGACCTAACACAGGGCAAACAAGAACTTACAGTGTGGCTAAGAAGCACCTGAAAATATGTTCAGCATCCTTAATCATCAGGAAAATGCAAATCAAAACAACCCTGAGATTCCATCTCACACCAGCCAGAATGGCTAAGATCAAAAATTCAGGTGACAACAGATGCTGGAGAGGATGTGGAGAAAGAAGAACACTCCTCCATTGTTGATGGAATTGCAAGCTTGTACAACCACTCTGGAAATCAGTCTGGAGGTTCCTCAGAAAATTGGACATAGTACTACCAGAGGATCCAGCAATACCTCTCCTGGGCATATATCCAGAAGATGTGCCAACCACATGCTCAACTATGTTTATAGCAGTCTTATTTGTAATAGCCAGAAGCTGGAAAGAACCCAGATGACCCTCAACAGAGGAATGGATACAGAAAATGTGGTACATTTACACAATGGAGTACTACTCAGCTATTAAAAAGAATGAATTTATGAAATTCCTAGGCAAATGGATGGACCTAGAGGGCATTATCCTGAGTGAGGTAACGCAGTCACAAAAGAACTCACATGATAAGTACTCACTGATAAGTGGATATTAGCCCACAAACTTAGAATACCCAAGATACAAGATACAACTTGCAAAACACATGAAACACAAGAAGAATGAAGACAAAGTGTGGACACTTTGTTTCTTCTTAGAATTGGGAACAAAACACCCATGGAATGAGTTACAGAGACAAAGATGAGATGAAAGAATGGACCATCTAGAGACTGCCATACCCAGGGAACCATGCCATAATCAGCCTCCAAAGGGTGACACCATTGCACACACTAGCAAGATTTTGCTGAAAGGACCCTGATATAGCTGTCTCTTGCGAGGCTATGCTGGGGCCTAGCAAACACAAAAGTGGATGCTCACAGTCAGCTATTGGATGGATCACAGGGCCCCCAATGGAGGAGCTAGAGAAAGTACCCAAGGAGCTAAAGGGGTCTGCAACCCTATACAATATGAACTAACCAGGACCCCCCCGGAGCTTGTGTCTCTAGCTGCATATGTATCAGAAGATGGCCTAGTCAGCCATCAGTGGAAAGAGACGCCCATTGGTCTTGCAAACTTTATATGCCTCAGTACAGGGGAACCAGGGCCAAGAAGTGGGAGTGGGGGGGGGGCGGGAGCAACCCTACACTAGGCCTTGACTGTTAAAGTAGATGAAGTCCAAGATAAAGTCCTTAAAATAACTTTTAGGTTTATGATAGAGATCCTAAAGTAGGAAATGAGGTGGATGTGGAAATAGCACGAAACTCAGAGAAATCTGAAAATTTTGGAAATGAAATAGAAACGACAGAAGCAGTTCTCCCCAACATAATAAAAAAAGAAATATGAAAGAGTACCTCAGGCATTAAAAACATAATATAAGAAATGAATGTGTTGATCAAAAAAATGTTAAATATAAAAGCATCCCAGTCAAAAATCATCTAGGAAATCTGGGACACTTTGAAAAGACCAACTCTAAGAAAAATAGGAATAGAGGAAAGAAAAATCTAGGTCAAAGGCACAGAAAATATACTCAGAAGATCATACAAGAAAATTTCCCTAATCTAAAGAATAAAATGCTTATTAAGGTACAAAAAGCATACAGAATATTAAATACACTGAACCAAAAAGAAATTTCCCTTGGGATGTTGTCAAAAGCCATCTCAAAAAAGTTAAAATCATTCAAGTGAAATTCCTGGTGTTGGCCCACTCTTTTGCATTGCCCAAGATGGGTGTGCTCTGAAATACAGGTCACCAGAGACTTCATCCCAGAACTGATTCTTGCAACTGATATGCCTTTCCTCTCACTATTACATAGCCTAATAGCATTAATCCATACTATTCAGCAGATTTCCTGCAGATTAACATGACGACCTACTTTCATTTAGTAGTGTGATGAAGACAAATTGACGATTTCGTTATTCCTGATAATGTTTTATAGAATTCCTAATTTTTTTACAAGTAATTTCAAGGCCTCAATAAAATAAAGCTGCAAATAGAGCTCTGTAAGTTTTCATGAGTCACCAGCCAATTGCACTAGGGTTCTTAAATGCAGGTTTGAAACAAATTTGTGGAAAAAAAAAAAACATTCATTCTAGGTAAGGTCCAAGGATAAATCCACAGGTGTGCACTATGATAAAGCAAGGGCATGTGATACAGTTGCTTTGAACTTATAATGAGCTTATTGAATGACACACTTCTTTGAACTTACTATCAACATCCTTCTGTAACTCTCTTTTTGTGAGAAATTGTATTTATAACGTAATCTTATAAAGAACGTTTGTCTAAAAGGTGTAAGAAGGCCAGAGAGAAGAAATAAAGTGTGGTTCAGCCAGATCCACTAAATGTATATAGTAAATGAGGCTTTGGCTTTGGGGGGATCTGCTCCATCCACCAAACATATGTGTGTGTGTGTGTGTGTGTGTGTGTGTGTGTGTGTAGGTATTTGTGAATGTATGTAAGAATCCATGAACACATGAATTGTTAAGGCAGGTGTTCAGGTCCAGCCAAAGTATGTGTGTCTATGTGTGTGCTTGAATACTTCCATCCTTCCTTTCTTTCTCTCTGGCTCACAAAGAGTTAATGAATTCTGAGACTCTTTTCTTATCAGTGGTCAGTGATGGGCCCATGAGTGGCAAAACAAGTATTGAGGTTCTTTTTAAAACACATGATGCTAACAGTAGGAGCTAATTACCAGAAGCCTGCAACTTTTGGTCTCAAAATAGCAATGTTAAAGACAAAAGAATTGCCAGAGCACTGACCCTATACCTTTGCTCCCTGTCTCAGTCTACCTGGATGCCCAGCTGTTCAGCTGCAGGACATAATATTCAAAACACTAAAAATACAGGACAAAGAAAGGATATTGAAGACTGCAAGAATATTAAATACTGTAAGAAGTAACATAGAAAAGCAGACTTCTTGTCATAACATCATACATGTCAATGGACACTTTAAAAGTGAGAAGGGCCTGAGCATGTGTCATATAGAATACTATTCTCAGTCGAACTTTCAATCACAATAGATGGTGAAAATAAGACATTCTATGATAAAACCAAATTTAAGCAATTTCTATTTATAATTCTATACCCGTAGATGGCTCTAGATGGAAACCTATAATCTAAGGAGTTTACCCACACTCAAGACACCCAAATAAATAAATAACCTGTTATGTTTTATAAAAAGCCAAGTATATGTTTTATAGTGCAAGGTGTGGTGAGGTGAGAGGGAGGTCTCAGCAGGACCATGCTGAAACATTCCTTCTTCCTGAGGTGCCAGCCATACTGAATAGAATAGAATAGAATAGAATAGAATAGAATAGAATAGAATAGAATAGAATTGATTTAGAACATGAGGAGGGGAGTTGAGAAGGTAGTAGGTAGTAGAGACAGAGAAAAACAGAGAAGGGGGAAAAGGTAGAGGGAGAGGGAGAGGGAGAGGGAGAGGGAGAGGGAGAGAGAGAGAGATTGAGCGAGAGAGAGAGAGAGAGAGAGAGAGAGAGAGAGAGAGAGAGAGAGAGAGAAGGAAGGGGCCAAACAACCCCTTTTATAGCAAGCCAAGCCCACAGTTGGGCAGAGGGTAGAAAGAATGCTAAAACCTCAGGCCAGTAAATAAAAAGAAAGGAAATATCAGAACCCACACAAATACAGTACACACACACACACACACACACACACACACACACACACCACACACACACACACACACACACACACACACACACACACACCACACACACACACGGGGGAGAGAGAGAGAGAGAGAGAGAGAGAGAGAGAGAGAGAGAGAGAGAAACAAAAACAAATAACTACAACAGAAAACAAACGCAAGCGCATCTGTGGAAGTTCCTTGGAATCACAATGCCATGTCAGGACCCTACACTTTAATTGTACTATTTTTAGCTTATTTTTCCTTTTTATTTTATTTCATTTTAAGATTTTTTTCACTGTCATCTTACCTCACATGTTCTTTGTGTGTTTCCTATGGCTTCAAAGTTTAGTGATTTTATGGAATCTGTAAGTGTGTCTGATTCTTGGGCCTTCCCCTGGGTTTCTTTTCTTCTGTTTGTTTTGTCCTATTCCAATGTGTTAGGGGGTTTTTTGTTGTTGTTTTTTGTTTTTTTGTTTGTTTGTTTTTTATTTTTTATTATTTATACTATTTTTTTTATCCCTTACAAGAACCTTTGTTTCCTAATTAAAGAAAGAAAAGGGATAGATCTGGAGTGGAGGAGAGGTAGAAAGGAACTGGGAGGAGGAAATGGAGGGGTAGCTATAATCAGGATATATTATATAAGAAAAAAACTCTTTCCATATAAGAGGATAAAAAAAAGAAAGAAATGAAAGTTCTTCAGGGACTGAGGTCAGATACCAGTGGAGGAAAGAGTTTGCAGAACAAGTGTGAGAATGGAGTGCAGACCCTCACTGCCCATTAAAGGCAGGTACAGACTTGGTCTAGTCTGTGTCTACAGTAACAGCAATTCTATGGTAATATGGGTTCTACAGCCTGAGAATCACTCTGAGCAGAGGCATGAATAAGCAAAGAGACCCTGTCTCAGACCTGGTGGAAACTGAGGTATGTCATCTGAGTTTGTCTTCTGACCTCCAATTGAGTACAGCGGCACACATTTGGATGTACCCACAGGTATCAAAATTTATGTCTATCTACATACATCATCACACATATACATATAATATCTATATAAATCATATGTAAACATCCATTTATACATAAACACATATATCCACACATAGAATGAAAACTTCTTCAAACAAGAAAGAAATTTTGTATGTATATACATATGTGATATGTTTATTGGCTTCATAGATTTTTATTTGAACATTTTTGTATTTATTTTTCTGATAGAGTACCTCAGACAAAAATATATGTTTTATGACCTGATTATTTATTATCCATTATTTTATTCATTTTATAAATAAAAACTATAATAGGGCAAGTTCTATTTTTCTCTTATTTTGGGTTAAGTGACCAAACCTATGTTATATCCATGTGATTCTGTAAAACTGGTTATTTTATATGTCCCAGACTTTATATTCCTAAACTAAGTAGTAATTTATTGATAGTTTTCTAAAATTTATATATATATATATATATATATATATATATATATATATATATATATGTTCTTTCTTTCAGTAAGGCTTACAAATAAACTTGCTCTGTGTGCAAGAATAAACATTAAATGTCCAGGTCTTTATACTATGTGTGATGTTACACTTGAAATTACTTTAATATGAAAATTGAATCAAAATATTAAGATAAAGGAAGTAAAGTCCATGCAATACAATTTTAGTCTTGAATATAAGATTCAATGTGAATGTAAAAATAAATGATGCATGGCTAGCCTGAAGTTTATCTCCATCAGTGTGTAAGACATTGGTGCCATGAGTCATCATAGGGTCACATTTCTAGATTTTAGTAGATCTTCAGGATTCAGAAATGATTAAATCAAATCCCCCCAACTTACAGTTTTATTTCCATTGGAAATCATCTCTGCTCTAAAAAGTAAAGCAGATAAAACAGAAAACAGTTTATATGTAATCCACATAAAAGTTGTATATAGTGTAAATCTAGCTTCATAGGAATTTTTCTTTCTCAATCTGTGAGTATTTCATTCAATGTGGAAACTTTCTGTCCACCAACCAGGCAGCATACACCAGTTGATTTGAGGCCCCCAATACATATACAGCAAAGGACTATCGGGTCTGGGTTCAGTCAGAGAAGATGCACCTAACCCTCAAGGCCCCAGGTTGTTTAGAAGTCTGGTGGGGTGGATGTGGGGTGGGGACATCCTTGTGTAGACAGTGGGGCAGAGAAGAGGTATGGTATGTGGAACCATCGGAGGGTGGAATGGGAGGGAAATAAAATCTGGAGAGTAAATGAATGAATGAATGAATGAATGAATGAATGAATGAATGAATGAATGATTAAAATTTAAAATAAGAAAAAGTGCAAGCTTTCAGATTTTCATATTTCAGAATACATTTGTCTTAACACGTGCCTCACAATCTTGCACATAGATACACTGTCTCCGAAGCTAGTGCATGGCATAAAAACCAGCATCAGAGCTGGGAAGCACTCTGCTCACTACAGCACAAACTTCTGCAGGATTGGGATACTTTAAATGATAACATTTCATTTCTTCCTAAGTAAAAGTGGTTTGCTATTAATCCCTTGTAAATTAGCTAGCTATTTATCACTCTATGATAAAATTGATAACTGGGGAGGTTTCAGGCTTCTCCTCCTCACACTCAACAATACAGAAGCGGAGACATTGTCACAAAATGATTTCCCGAAGCTGAGTCATTCTACAATTTAATTTCCTTCAATGAAGTAAAGGTCAACAGGAGACTTTAAGAACGTTAATTTGCATAAAGTATGACTATGGAATATAAAAATAATATAAAATATTCATAATTCAAGCTTTGAAACCCAGCCTCGGGGCTGAAAAAGCAATTATTGTAGGCAATGGCTCAACAATTACAACAAACTTTTCCTTTGATGATATCAACTAATATACTCGCCTCCTGAGAGATTTTCCATGAACAGAGACTTCTGTAAATTAGTAACAAACAAATAATTAGCTATCTTTTGAAATGCCTCAGCTACGCATTTGTTGGTTTTAGAAAACACTTATCAAAGGCAAGTTTAACAATTAAGATATTTCTGTGTGCAGCTCTACTCATCAAGTATTTCTTCTTTTTTTTATTAATAAATGGTAACATTTTTTTCAGAGTTTTATTTTTTATTTTTTCCATTTTTTATTAGGTATTTAGCTCATTTACATTTCCAATGCTATACCAAAAGTCCCCCATACCCACCCACCCCCACTCCCCTACCCACCCACTGCCCCTTTTTGGCCCTGGCGTTCCCCTGTACTGGGGCATATAAAGTTTGCGTGTCCAATGGGCCTCTCTTTCCAGTGAGGGCTAAATCAACTTTGCGTGCATATGCTGATGATCTCTTAGGCTATCACCAAATGTATACTATTATACTAGTGCTTTCCAGCAAGGTGACCAAGATATTTCTTTGTTGCCTGTATCCAAATCTCAGATACTTACTTGTCAAAGCAGGCTAGAAACAGCATTTTATTCATGAGAGGGCAGCACATCTGCTGATGGATTGCTTCTTGAAATCAAATTATTGTTGCAATCTCTGTTGGGGTTGTTCAGCTGATTCCCATGCTGTTCCTTTCCAATAACAATAACTAGCAACTCTATTTCTTAATAAAAAGTCTTATTTTCTTATACGTTATTGAATATGCAAAAGAGTTTTTTTTTTTTTTTTTTAACAATGTAATTGGGTTTTTCCTCATTTCAGTTCAGGAAGCCGATTGTGTTCCTCTATCTGTTTACATTTCTTTAAGGAACAAAATCCCACTTTTCAACATGTATCCTGCTTTCATGTTTCTTCTACAACATCCAACTTTTAAGTATTAAATTTCCCACACCTCTGTCCCTGCTGCGATTGCCTCTCTTCACAGCACCTCTACCCTACAGCAACACAGAGACAGAATGTGACTCCTAGATGTTTTTTTGACTTTGTAATCTATGCCTAGATGAAAAAATAATGTGTGGAGAAAACAGTCAATGCTTGAAGGCAGAGGACAAGTTGGTGGGGTCAGACATAAGAGAGAGGATGCAGCTACCTTACCAATGGTTACTGGGAAATGGGAAGGAAATGTTGCAGCCTTCTGTTAGAATAACTAAAATCAAATTAAGCAGAGGGTAGGCATAAGGCACAGGGAACACATAATTTCCCATCCCATAGCTAGAAATGCATTTGTGTGCACTTGATACGTGCTGGACTTCTACTATACCTTTGCTTGATTATAATGGAAACCACATCAGTTGGACTTGAATATGCAGATACATTTTTTCATAATCATCGCAGCATTTGCTTCTCTTTGTAAAGATTTTTTTGTTTTGGTTTGGTTCTTCATTTGTTTTGTTTTAGTTTTTGTCAAACCACTGAGAAAACAGGGAACACAACATTTGCTACACAAACCTTACTTTCAATTTGTTCTCTAGCAATTTGATTTCATGCAGACACTGTCCTGGAGCAGTTCTATGAGTGATATGCAGATTATGCATGCAAGCTCACTTGATATTTCTATAGAACTTCTATTCTTAATAATCATAAGCAAGATTACATTATGTTGAGTATACAACATATATTGAGCTAATATTACCACCAATTAACCCAGACATAAAATAGACATATTTCTTATGACTTATTTTCCTGACTTTGTAAAAAAGTTATGATATGCTTTGCATATGTTGCTCTGTGTGTGTGTGTGTGTATATGTATGTATGTATGTATGTATGTATGTATGTATGTTTTATGACCTGCAAGAATATCTTAGGATTCTCAATTTTATTTAACAATATTCTGACCTCTCCAGGCTTTATAGAGCCACATACTTTAAGGTGTGACTATAATGTATGGACATCCTTTGGTTATGCTGAAGTTCATCACTAGGTTAGTTAATGATCACTAGACAGAAAACTGGAATATTCTTTCATATAGTTATGTTACCAGTTTTCCATTTTTCTTGATTTCTGCCTGATAAAATTATAATCAGAAATGTACACATACCCACACTCTGCCAAACATCCACACTCGTTGCTTATACAACAGTGTTTCAAAAATCCAGTTCATTCCTTTAAATCTTTCTGTTAGTTAGGGTTTTACTTCTGTGAATAGACTCTATGACCAAGACAACTTTTATAAGGACAACATTTAATTGAGGTTTGCTTACAGGTTCAGAGATTCAGTCCATTATCATCAAGGAGGGAATATGGCAGAATCTAGGGAGGCATGGTACAGAAGGAGCTGAGAGTTCTAGATCTTCATCTGAAGGCTGCTAGCAAAATTCTGGGAGCAAGAGAGCTAGGATAAGGGAATTAAAGACCATGCCCACAGAGACACACCTACTTCAACAAGCCTACACCTAATAGTGCTACTTCATGGACCAAGCATATGCAAATCATCACATTCCACTACCTGGCCCTCATAGGCTTGTTCAAACACATGAGTGTATGGGGGAGATACATAAACACAGCATAATGCAAAATACATTTAGTCCAACTTCAAAAGTTCCCATAGTCTCTAACAATCTAAACAATGTTAAAAGTCCAACGTAAAAGTCTCTGCTGAGATTGATCCAATCACTTAGTTGTGATACCCAAAGCAAAACAAGAAACCAGCTGGGTAAACTTCAATCTCCGTCATGTCTGATGTCAAAGCAGTCTTCAGACCTCCAATTTCTTTTTCATCTTTGTTGACTGTAAGAAACTTCTTTTTCCTGGGATGGTTTCACCCTTTGTTAGCTTTCCTCCTAGGTAGTCCACAGCTTTGGAATCTTGACATCTTGGGGTCTCCAAGTTAACTTCAGCTTTACAGCTTCTTGTTTCAATGTCTGAGATCCACACATGATCTTCTGGGCTCCTTCTTAAGTGCTTGGGTCACTTTGGCTCTGCCCTCTGTAGCACACTGAGCTCTGGTGGACTCAACTACATTTTGGGTGCTTTTTCTGGTGGTCATCCCATGGGTACTGGAATCTCTAATATGCTGGGGTTCCTCACTGCAAGTAGGATTCACCAATAGCCTCTGATAGGCTTCCTATATGATGCCGAGCCTCAACTTCTTTGCATGGCCCCATCAGTCCTGGGCCTTCAACTGAAATTGAGGCTGGACCTTCACAAATGGCCTTCCATGGCCTCTCACAGTACCAAGCCTCAGCTGCCTTTCATGATCCCATCAGTCCTGATTCTTCAACTGCAATTGAGGCTGGACCTTCACCAATGGCCTTCCATGTCCTCTCACAGTACCAAGCCTCAACTGCCTTTCATGACCCCTTCATGCCTTCAAAACAGTAGCACCTGGGTGGCTCTTACCCATTACCAAATACAGCTGCAGAACAAGGTACAACTTTAGCTATCTTTGGACTGAAGTTTCTTTGTGCTCTCAGAAAATACTTCCCACAAGATTTCATCTCGGTAATGCTGGTCTCTTCTTCTTCTTCTTTTTTTTTTTTTAATTAGGTATTTTCCTCATTTACATTTTCAATGCTATCCCAAAGGTCCCCATACCCACCCCCACAACCCCCTACCCACCCACTCCCCCTTTTTGGCCCTGGTGTTCCCCTGTACTGGGGCATATAAAGTTTGCAAGTCCAATGGGCTTCTCTTTGCAGTGATGGCCGACTAGGCCATTTTTTGATACATATGCAGCTAAAGACAAGAGCTCCCTGATACTGGATAGTTCATATTGTTGTTACACCTATAGGGTTGCAGTTCCCTATAGCTCCTTGGGTAATTTCTCTAGCTCCTCCATTAAGGGCCGTGTGACCCATCCAATAACTGACTGTGATCATCCACTTCTGTGTTTGCTAGGCCCCGGCATCGTCTCAGAGAGAGCTATAACTGGGTCCTTTCAGCGAAATCTTGCTAGTGTGTGCAATGGTGTCTGCATTTGGAAGCTGATTATGGGATGGATCCCTGCATATGGCAGTCACTAGATGGTCCATCCTTTCGTCACAGCTCCAAATTTTGTCTCTGTAACTCCTTCTATGGGTGTTTTGTTCCCATTTCTAAGAAAGGCTCTTCTTAATCACCTGTCGCTACAGTGTACGACCAGCAGAAAAGAAGCGACGAAACTGACGTCCTTCTCATGGCAGTTTATTCAGGCTTCACAAATGTGTAGGAAAAAGAATGCCCGACCTCTCTCAGTCATCCCCCTTTATCCCCTCCAGTCCACTCCCCCTCATCCCAGTCCACATAGGCACCGTTCATTGGCTCAGGACTACATTTGTCACATCATCCGATCTTATGTCGTGGTGCATCTGAGCAATGCAGGTCAAGGTACATGGCTATCTTGAGAGATATGAGGAAGTCAGGTGCCAGTCATAAGACTTGGCAGCATTCCTGGGCACCATCTTGGGGCCACGGCCACACCTGCTCCTCACAATCACCTACTCCAACAGGCCTACACTTCCTAATAGTGCCACTCTCTGGACCAAGCATATACAAACCATCACAATCTCCAAACAATTTAAGGATAGATTTTCTCTTAATGTGCTTCTTTTTATATTGGTATAGTCATCACCTAACAGTTATTAAAACACTAAGCCTTTATTAAACACACACACACACATACACACACATATATATGTTTTAAATATATGTTAAATATATATAAATATTCAATAATGACTTAGTTCTTTAAATGAAATATAAATAATATATAATTTGATAATATTAACATATGAACATGTGAGAAACTTTGAGAATACATGACCTGATATATTCAACAGTTCATTGGTAAATATGTTATACACACAATTCATAAAGTACATCAACCTAGACTTGTGTAAAACTCAGTGGGACCATTGATACAACTCTATACTTTAAGGCTAGGAAAGGAAGCAGTAGAAATTTTAATTACTTATTCAATGCTGGGTCATTTATTTCTAGAGAGAAAATTATTTTGGAAACAACACTTTTGGAGGGAGATTTGTTTTATTTTTTATATACTTGCTGTGAAAAGAAAAAAGATATTAAAAAGCATTTTAGGTATCATGAAAGAGGCAATCTTACAGAATATTCCTTTCCCAAACACATTGTCATAATTTTTTAATTATCAAAAAAGTTTCAGCTTTCTGTATTTTTTCAGAACAAATATCAAACTCCATCTTTTAAACCATTTTAGACAATGATTAGTGACTAAACTAGATAAAATGGAATATATTATAAATATTATTTTAAGTGTTGTTTTAGCATATGTTATGCTCATAGTTGATTTGAACTTTCCTATGTTGAAGTGGCATAATGCATGGCCTCTCACAGTACCAAGCCTCAGCTGTCTTTCATGACCCCATCAGTCCTGGTCCTTCAACTGCAATTGAGGCTGGACCTTCACCAATGGCCTTTCCTGTATTAGATCCTATGTCAAACAGTCAGATTTGACAATTGGAGAAACACATATCTGATTGGAATACTTTTTATCCCAATCACTCTATGATTGCTTTACTCTCCCTACCTATAGACATTTAAAATAACATTTACTATAATAGATCTGTTATTTCCAATTTGCTCCTGGTATCTCTGGTAAAATTAGGAAATACAATCCTTTTGTTGAGTTTGGGGAGATGGTCCTGTAGGTAAAAGCACTTGTTTTAAGTCTGATGACCTAAGTTTGACCTGTTGAAGGAAATGAGTTCACAAGTTGCCCTGATTTCCACAAGAGCACTGTATCCACATTTATATGTATATATAGTGAACAGGAAAACACAGACACACACAGAGACACACATACACGCACACAGAGACACTGAATAAAAATAGCTCCTCCAAAGCCCAATGTTACTTACAGTGATTTGTGTTTTTTTTTCCTTTTTTATAAAGAACATCGATAACAAGTAAGTTCTTCACATCACATGAATACACAGCCATCTGCCTTTGTTTTAAAGCCAAATAGTGAAATGTCAGTTTGAAGCTGCTGTTGGAGCTGTGTATTGAATCTAAACCAGAAAGCCGTTGTCTTTTCTAGAAACAACTACAGAGAATGTAATTTGTGGATGACTTAATAAGCAGCATACATGACACTAAGACTTGAGCTTCTAAGCAACGGTTTAATGTATATTCAAATTATTTTAAGTAATCATATGACCTCTAATAAGTATGTAAAAACATTAATTTAAAAGCAAAAACCATTCATGTAAAAAAAATTACCATGTTCTCTAAATTTTGAACAAAATTTCCTTGTCATTTAAACTTTTCTTTCATCGACTCGGTTCCATCCCCCATTAGAAAGAGATGAGTAGAGAGACATTGAGAGCAGTATAGGGTCAAGGGGATTTATATGACTGAGCTCTCTGAAATATGGAAGTATTGGTAAAAATAATAGATACATTCTAATAATAAAATAAATGCTAATAATGACTTTAATATCTTAATACTTTATCTACTTGTGGTTTTCTTTGTAAAAATCATTGAACTTCTTGTGAGTATGAATTTCATTGAGTGAAGCAGAAAGTTTTAAATAGCCATTTATACTGACAATGATTTTTATCAATCTTCAATCCTGTGATAATTTATTAGTCAAAGTCTACCATAGTTTAAAAATAGTACCCTCATTGTTTTCACGTAAGTGGACTCTGAATATTCTGGGAATCTAAGTCGATATATATAGACTATTCATTTTCCTTTTTGCTTCATTTTTCTTCTTTTCTGCTCTTTGGTCCTCAGCAGCTATGAGTTTTGCAACAGAGAAGACTAAATTAAAACTGTAAATAACTTCACCCATATTGGGTTGGATGCCCAGCTCACCTCAACCCTAATCACAGTTTTACATGACCAGTTACGTTCAATGGCTACAATCAACTTAATACAGAGTTGTATTTCACTGGAAAAAGAATTTTGTTTGCATGTTTTGGATATCCTTGTCCTTCTTCATTTTTGTTATGACATTGCTGGGCAATATATCTGCACTCCCACCCACTTCCTACCCTCCTTCTGCCTCCTATGACTATTTTGTTCCCCCCTTTAAGTGTGATTCATTACCCTCCCTTAGGTTTATTGTTCTTGTTTAACTTCTTCGGGTTTGTAGGGTCTGTCATGAGTATTTTGTGCTTTATGGGCTAATTTTCATTCATCAGTGAGTATATACTATGCACGCACTTTTGTGTCTGAGTTACCTCACACAGGATACTTTCACCCATTTGCCTGCAGTATTCATGATGATCTTGTTTTTAATAAACGAGTAATATTGCATTATGTAAAGGTGTAAGACTATGGCAAGCCTGAACTTACTGGAAACCTCCTGCCAGCCCCCGACCCCACTCTGCCAACCCCAGTGAACAATGCAGAGCCAGGGATTGATGCAAAGTGAGAAGAATTTTATTGTTCCAGCATGCTGGGGTCACCCTGCACAGGAAGGAGAGAACGACCACGCATAGCTGGTTCGGTGAGTTTTCATACAGTTTTCAGAGCAGCAGCCATTAGGCACAATGTGATAGGCAGAACAGTGTGACTTTTAAACTGATTGGTCTTTATGGAATGACATGGCAAGGACTTCCCTTGTCTGTAGGTGGCCAATGGTTGCAGAATGTGTCTACTTGCTCTGGGCCTCCCCAACCAACAGGTGTCTGATGGTTGGTCCCTGACCCTGTAGTCTGAGGAATTTGATAAGCCCCTGCCTTCCAGAGGGGAGGGGTGCCTATGTGCTCTATGACCTTTCTCTTCCAAGAAGGGAGGGGTTTGGTGGAATTTTCCAAAGTTCCTGAGCTGACATCTTTAAAGGAAGCACATTTTCTGTACCCATTCTTCTGTTGAGAGTTGCCTGAATCATTTCCATATATGGTTAATACAAATAAAGCTGTTACGACATGTTAAAGCACATGTCCTTGTGGTATGGTGGAACATCTTTGGGGTATATGCCCAGTGGTGGTATAGCTGAACCTTCATGTAAAACTATTTCCAATTTTCTGAAAAACCATCAAAAGAGAGGGGATGGAGCAAAGGTTCCTGGGCTTGAGGTCTGATAATGAGGACAGGGAGAAAGAAAAGGAAAATTAGTTGCTGTTGGGTAGAATAGATCATGAGCACATGGCCATGAGGGCTGGCCTGATGCAGCAAGAATAGCCCAAATGAAGTATGGCAAGTGATATATCAAGGAGTTTTAACAGGAAAAAATTTAAAAATAGCTGATAGCTGCCCACCTCTAATGTTTTAAGGCTTGTTATAAATTTTAAAAGAGTGTGTATTCCTGTTGCAAATGTTCCAAATTCAGCCTCTAGCTACCATGCAGGACAAATAATACCTAATTAAAATACCAGTACCAAAGGACCAAACATTCTCTTCTGAATTTCAACAACAAACACACACACACAGACATATAGACACACACACACACACACACACACACACACACACACTCCAAAGAGCAATTAAAAAATAAAATAAATCTTAAAGAAAATATATCTTCAATAAATGTATGTATTTGTGGACTAAAATCAATATAAACTTTTACAAAGTTTTTTAATCAAACCTGAAAAATATTCAACTCTGTATTAACTAAATACTTTAAGAAAATAGATGTTAAGATAGTATCAAAAGTTATAGCCAATCTTCTATTTCAAAGCTTTTCTTATTAGTATTTCTTTGCTAATATTCCCAGTAATTTCTTTCATAAAGACTAAGAAAAAGCACAATTATTGAAGTTTTAGATTTCTACTTTTTGAAATATTTTTGGTAGCCAAGTGGTACTTGATTATAATCCTCAGCAGGATGCAGAAGGAGCATCATGACTTTGAGACTATCCTGGACTCTACAATGAGCTCTAAGGTAACCAGGAGTACAGAAGAAGACCTTGCACTATATAAGTAAGACAAACTAAAAAGTACATTTTATTTTATAAAACTTTACTTGTTTATAGAATGTAATATGATTCTTTACACACGCATACATAGTAATTAACAAGTTATAATAACTAATATATTCATCATCTTAAGTATTCAACAGCTTTCTAAAATGAGAGTATTCAAAGTCCTTTTTTAAACTATCTTGACATGTCCAATGCATTAAAACATTTAAGGTGTAACTATGTTATTGATGAAAAAAGGTTAAGCTTTAGTAACTAATTTTCCTTATATTAATTTTTGTTTTGTGTTAAAAATACAAGAACACTACACATAGAATTTTAAGGAAAAACAGATAAACATATAATTTTATATGTGTTTTCAAAAATTACACCCTCTACATATGTTGATTTTGAAAATTTTATATTATGAAGATGTCAGATATTCTCAGACATACTCTGCCCAAATAGTTGTCATTCACCACCTGCTACAGAAAACCCACTCAACCTTTTAAAAGCTTATAGAGTTATGTAATAAATAAAAGCCTTCCAATTCTGCTAACCAAACTTCAAATGTCACCCACACCTTTGCTTGGCAGTATAAAAAATATCTCTCAAAGTGTGAAGGTAATAGCATGAAGTTCTATTTCTTACCCTCTCCACATCTGCAAAATCTCTCATAAGGTTATAATGTGCTTAAGTTATGCTGAAAAGTTAGAGACCAAAGGTGAAGAAGGAAAATACCTGTGTGCCTACCTGGAAGCCAAAGTATTGGTCCACAAATGAAGATTGATTAAGATCATATTGTGAGGAATGATACCAACTGTTAGGAAAAGACTGTTTTTCCTCTAAGCATCTGTACAGTACTTCCAAGTCTACACTTCAGTCATATAAACTTCTGGGCCCTCCTGCATTGTCAGCTCCCAGGTAGATCACACAACTTATTCAACAGCTCCAAAATATCATTGTCATGCATTGTGAGGACCTAAGTTCAGCTTGGCTATTCTACTTATTATCAGTACATATTATAGGGACTATCATGAAAACTAATATCTCCCTTCCTTCCTTCCTTCCTTCCTTCCTTCCTTCCTTCCTTCCTTCCTTCCTTCCTTCCTTCCTTCCTTCCTTCCTTCCTCCTTCCCTCCCTCCCTCCCTCCCTCCTTCCTTCCTTCCTTCCTTCCTTCCTTCCTTCCTTCCTTCCTTCCTCCCTTCCTCCTTTTATCCTTCTTTACTTTTGTACTCAAGATTATATCTAGAATTTAAGGCACTATCAGGATAATTTTGAATTTTTCATATTCCTGCTTTGGGCTTTCTGAATAGCCTTGTGATGTACCTGCGCAGTAAGTTTAGCTTCATTTTTTCTGTTTTTCATTGGGTTTTTTTGTTTGTCTGTTTCTTTTGCAATTTTTATTATTTTATTTATTTACATTCCTGTGGTTGTCTCCCCTCTTAGTCCCCCCTCCCACAGTTACTCATCCCATTCCTCCTCCTCCTTTGCCTCTGAGAGAGGGTGCTTCCCTCCTTCCACAAGATCTCCCCTTTCCTCAAGTCTCTCCAGGATTATATGCATCTTCTCCCACTAAGGCCTGACCAGGCAGACCTTTGTTATATCTGTGCCAGGGGCCTGGGACTGGCCCATATATTCTCCTAGGTGGTGGGTCAGTTTCAGGGAGCTCCCTGGGGTCTGGGTAGGTTGAGACTTCTGGTCTTCCTATAAGATTGCTTTCCCCTTCAGCTTCTTCAATTATTCTTCTAGTCACAACTAGTCTTACGTACTAAACTATCTGACCTGTGGTAAAGGCCTTCGTTCTGCTTGAAGATAGTTCTTTTTTGTGCCTAAGAGAACAAACTCAAGACCTCTTTTCTGTGGATAATATTTCTGCACTTGTAACAACAACAAAAAGAGAAACCTGGAAATGCTAGCATAGAAACACTACTTTCATAAATAAGACTAGTTACTTTTTACAAGCCACACTTTAACAAATAGGATAATATTTTATTAGGAATTAGGATTTTCGCATGGAATTTTGGAGGAAAAAGGCATGTAATGTATAAAGCCTCATCCCTGGCCAATAACAAAGCTATATCCTTCTCTTAAGAATCCTCAAAGTCTTTATATCCACTCTAAAGTCTAGAATGTATGGTCTCATCTATGTATTATCCAAATCAAACACAAATAAAGCTCAAGATGGATTTCTTCGCTGACTATGAACCTTTGAAGCAAAATTAATAACATGTGTTGCAATTACTAATCTTCAAAAGCTATTGGATAGGCCTTTCTATCCCAAAAGAAAATGTAGGAAAGAAAGAGGCATTGATATACACAAATAAATCTAAATTTATCAAAGTAAATCTCACAAGACACTAAGGCTCTGTTGCAGTAAATCTCCACCAAATATGCCCAGGCAATGAAAACACAACATAATTAATATGATTACATGCTGTGCCCCTAGATTGGGCAGATCTACGGCTAAACTACCATCTTCCGCAGTTTATGAGACCCCTTAGAACTTGCAGTTTCTCCAGGCCATGTGCTTCTGCTCTGCTTTTCTCCTTCCTCCTCCTCCTCTGAGACCTCTCCCTCTTCCATTTTTCTCCTTCTTCTCTCCCCCTCACCTTCTGCTCCACCTTCCCTTTTATCTGCCCAATCATCAGCTCGCCTTTATTTTACAAATTAAGGTGGGAAGCTGGTTTATAGTAAATCACCTGAGTGCTGACTCATTCCTTATTCGCAGCTACTCACAGGAAAGCTGAATTAATATCTGCTTCATTTCAAGGTCTTTCAGATGGTTCTGGGCCTGAAGGCTGAAGCTCCAATGTTATAAGAAATTAGAGGACTGTCCAGGTAGTCAGCTGCCTTTTCAATTTGTTTAAGGTTTGAAAGCTATGTTTTTATGCTTCCTATATATTCTGATAATATTTAATTTGTCCTTTGACTTCTGATGGGGTTGAAGACTAGTTATAGTCTCATGAACAAACTTAAGTTGTTAGGCATTGAGAGATGATATAGAGTTGAAAGCATGGCTTTCAGATGGAGATACAGGCTAAAATCAAAACATAATTCAAGTATAGAATTTTAAGCTCTTAAGTTAGCTCTTATCTAATTGACAAATATGATGGGCTATATCTTAACTGTATATCATACTCTGCAGCTTACATAATTGTTATGGTTATGCCCAATTTATGCCTTAGATAAGAGCTTTTTTAAAAAATTTGGACAAAAATGGTGAGGTTTTGGGGATTGGTTCTAGTTCTTTAATCAGGAATCTGCATGTCCAAAGAGTGAAGGTACTTGTCCCCACTTGGTTTTTGATTGATCAATAAAGATTCCAGTGGATAATGATTAGACAAAGGGATATGAAAATGACCCTTAGATTGTCATGGGCTAAGAAGCAAAAGAGAAGAGGGGAGAGGAGAATCACCATGTTTTGGAGGGAGAGATGGATCAGATTTGGAGTTGTAGAAGGAATATTATTTAAAATGTAGGTGAAAAAGAATGCAGCCCCCAAGATGTTTCTAGGCAGCAAAGTGTAAGGGACTGCTTAGAAGGAGCATAGCTGCAAAGATAGACCATAGATTTAGAAGGTGTTGAGTCAGGAGTACTGGTGGGAAATCTATGGTAGCTAGGTGGAGGATTAGAACTACTGAACATTTGAGCCAGTCAAGACATTTCAAAAGCAAGCTAGTGTGTGTGTGTGTGTGTGTGTGTGTGTGTGTGTGTGTGTGTGTGTGTGTTTGCGTGTGTGTGTGTATGTGTGTACTTCACAAATCCAAAGAGTTGCTGAGCAGGTGGCTGGAAGCATGTGACTCACCAGGAGCACAGAGCAGTGTAGCCAAAACTACCTCTACATACCAACTTCTATGTCTTGAAAGACCTTTCAACAAAACATTAAAATTTAAAGTAAATTTACATGAACACTTTGTTGTCATAATATTACCCCTCCAGAATTAATCCAAAATGTTCCATTATTTCACTGGAGATATCATTAGCACTGAAGTTCACTTCCATATTTCGGCCTACATTCTCTACGTTAATAGCTATATTGATACAGTTAGCCATTTATATATACTATCTAAGAAGACAGGACACTTTCATTCTAAGCTCTCTTATGTTGAATTCCATTGCTGGAATCTTTGAGTACACACTTCAAACTCTTCTAGTCATTATTAGTACCCCAAAGTCATTTCTATATTTTTTGGTATCTATTATCTGAGCACTCCACTCTCAAAAGCTCCCTTATTTAATTATTCACATACATAAGAAAGCTATGATATACCATAAGCTATGTGACTTAAATAGTCACGTACACACATATACCACCACCACCTAAAATAAACAAGAAAACAAACAAACAAAACAACAAGCTTTGGTTTCTCATAGTTTTTGAGGCTAAAAGATGCAGTGTCTGCCAACACCCTCATTTCTGACTTGTGGATAGCTGCCTTTGTATCACATTCCTGTGTACCTGGGAAAAACACCCTCTAGTTTCATATAAAATCACTAATCTCATCATGTATCACCGTGATGGGTTTTCTTTATAAGATTGACTCTGCCTAGTTACTCCCCAAGGTCTTACCTCCCATTGGAAGTTAACATTACAATATGTCATTCTGGCCTGTGCCTTTACCAGGGCAGATTATCATCTTGTCTGAAGACCCCAAAATCTGAAGGGCTCTCTGGAGATCTGCTGCACCCAGATCAACCTGTAGGGAGCTTCCCAAATAACTGCACAAGCTGTGACCTTCAAGGAGCCCAGCATATTCAAGACACACCCCCCTCCACTCAAACTCCATCTTCCTTCCTGCGAGGGTAGATCATCTGCTTGTTGGATCATCTGAAGACCCCAAAGTCTAAAGGTCTCCCAGGAGATCAGCTGCAACCAGGGCATCAGATAAGGGAAGCTCCCAAAATAATCACAGCAGCTGAACCTCCCTCTTACCACCCCCCAAAGAGGATCCCAGTGGATTTGGAACCCATCCCATATACTTGAACTCCACTTCCCTTCCAGCATAACATATTGACATATTGTAACCTTCTGCTAGGGCAGATGATCTGCTTGTCTGCTACTCTGAAGACCCCAGAGTCTAAAGTCCTTTCAGGAGATCTGCTGCACCCAGATCTCCTGAGGCACACAGGAGGCAGGATTTGGACAGACACATTCAGGGCACTTAATACCAGAGATAACCAGATGGTGAGAAGCAAGTGCAAGACCATAAGCAACAGAAGCCAATATACTTTGGTGCCATCAGAACCTAGTTCTTACACCACAGCAATTCCTGGCTACCAGAACACACCTGTAAACCTGGATGCTGACTTAAAATTCTGTCTCATGAAGATAATAGAGTCTGTTAAGGAGGATATAAATAACTCACTTAAAGAAATACACGGGTAAACAGGTGCCGGAATTGAACAGTGCAAGACCTAAAAATGGAAGTAGAAGCAATAAAGAAAACACAAATGGAGGCATCCCTGGAAATGGAAAACCTAGGCAAGTGGTCAGGAGCTACAGATGCAAGCGTCAACAACAGAATACAAGAGAAGAGAGAATCTCAGGTGTAGAAGATACCTTAGAAGTTACTGACCCAACAGTCAAAGAAAATTCAAAACCTAAAAACCTGCTAACCCAAAACATCCAGGAAATCCAGGATGCAATGAAGGATGCTTCATATTCATCAAAGGAAAAATACACAAAGAGAAAGTCTCAATTCTGAGCATCTATGCCCCAAATGCAAGGGCACCCACATTCATAAAAGAAACTTTACTAAAGCTCCAAACACAAATTGAGCTCCACACAATAATGGGAAACACCCCACTCTCAACAACAGACAGGCCACTGAAACAGAAACTAAACAGAGACACAGTGAAACTAATAGAGGTTATGAATCAAATTAATTTAACAGATATATACAAAACATTTCACCCTAAAACAAAAAACAAATCTTCTTCTCAGCACCTCCTGATACCTTCTCCAATACTGACCTTATACTCTGTCACAAAGCAAGCCTCAACAGATAAAAAAAGATTTAAATAATCCCATACATACTATCAGATCATGAGGGACTAAAGCTACACTTCAATAAAAACAAAACCAACAGAAAGTCCCCAAATCCATGAAAACTGTATAACTCTCTACTCAATAATTAGGCCTGGGAAGAAATAAAGGAAAAAGTTAAGTACTTCCTTGAACCCAATGAAAACGATACCCAAACTTTTGGGACAGAATGAAAGCAGTGCTAAGAGGAAAATTCATAGCACTAAGTGAACTTGTAAAGAAATTAGAGAGATCCTACACTAGCAACATAACAGCACACCTGAATACCCTTGAACAGAAATAAGAAAACATAGGAAGAACAGCAGTCTCAACTAATTTGGAACCCTGAGATCTCTCAGACACTAAGCCACCAACCAGGCAACATGCAAGAGCTGGTCTGAGACCCCAACACACATACAGCAGAGGACTGCTTGTTTGGGCCTCAATGGAAAAAGACACAGTGCCTAACCGTCAAGAGACTTAAAGTTGCAGGGATTGAGAAAGCCTGGCAGGGTGCAGGGGGGCAGCCTCTTGAAGACAGGGTAGAGGAGGAATGGTATGAGGAACTGCAATTGAGAAGGGAGAACTTAATGGGAGCCATGATGGGATGATTAAAATAATAATAAGTAAAAGTAATAAAAATATTTCAATATGTGATTCCATTTGGAAGAAAACTCATCAACACAAACAAAAAAACAACAAACATTCAAGAGTAACTATGGTTTGTAAGTCTCTGAAATCCAGGAAACTGTAATGGCCCAGATAATACATCCATTTGCTAATTTCCTTCAGATTAAAGTCTATAAACACTTCAATGTCATCTATTCTTTAATTTCCCCCAATTGTTTAAAAGCTGCTTAGATTGCTTTAAAGTGTGTGAACTCTCAAAATAATGACTATGTACATTAAACACATCATTACAGTAGATTCATTTTCTATGTACATTGCTATTTTTTTATGTAGAGAAATTGATAGACATAAAAAGAGCATATGTTCCTTTCACAGGTTAAAATAATTATTCCTCTGGGAACATTTTGTTAATTTCATTTATAGAAATCTAAATTCTATCCAAGTCAGAAAGATGTAACACTTGAAAGCTGATTTTAAAAATAAGCAGATAGATGTTTTTTTCCATTGTAGAAATAGAAACTGTTTTGACTTTTCCATTCAGTTGACATGCAGGAACAAAACTGCGCCAACATCTGGAGGCAAACTATGTGTGATACACAGAAGTAGCAGGCATGAATATGCTTCTCAGTGTTGTGAATGAAACAAGAAAAGTATTCCGTGCTTCCCACCTGAATCTTATATTGTGTAATAATTGAGTCAGATTATCTTCCACAAAAGTGACCAGCAGTTCTATGACATAGAACACATAGTATAAAGACTTGGGCACTTACTAGATTTTTGCAAGAGGTTCACACAATTTCCAACAACCTAAGCTTGAGAAATTGATTATTACATGTTCAATTATTTTCACCGGATTTCATCATTAAAAAGTAAGATTAAAATGTACAGTTAGTTTAATTATCCAAATGTAGCTAACTATGACTTTCTCTCTTGTTTGAGGTCACATGCCATTGTCCTGTTGGTTTTGCTCTCTAACAGGTTCTGAAGATCTGATCATGTCTGCAGTGACAACAGAAAATACATCAGCTGGTGTCTCTCATTCCTAATGATAATGCAGAAGAGATAATTCAGGGTCACCCAAAATAACATTTACAGCCATTGTTTTGACATTATACTTTCCAAACAAGAAATGGTAAACTTTACATTACTCTTCCATTTACAATATTAAATAACATTAATAATTTTATCTTCAAAGTTCTGTTATTATAAAAATAACAAAAATATGCACTCACTAAAGAATATTGTACTGGCTAGTTTTGTGTCAACTTGACACAGCTGGAGTTATCACAGAGAAAGGAGCTTCAGTTGAGGAAATGCCTCCATGAGATCCAACTGTAAGGCATTTTCTCAATTAGTGATCAAGGGGGAGAGGCCCCTTGTGGGTGGGACCATCTCTGGGCTGGTAGTCTTGGGTTCTATAAGAGAGCAGGCTGAGCAAGCCAGGTGAGGCAAGCCAGTAAATAACATCCTTCCATGGCCTCTGAATCAGCTCTTGCTTCCTGACCTGCTTGAGTTCCAGTCCTGACTTCCTTTGGTGATGAACAGCAGTATGGAAGTGTAAGCCAAATAAACCCTTTCCTCCCCAACTTGCTTCTTGGTCATGATGTTTGTGCAGGAATAGAAACCCTGACTAAGACAGACATCTTTCTGTAAAAATCTGTAGTAAAGACTACAGCAGTGAAAGCAAAATACTTTGCCCTTAAGAACAAAGTAAGGTTGCCTTTGTTGATTTATGCCCCCTTTACTAGTAATTTCACTGTCATTTCTGCTAAATGCAGTAACATAAGAGTGGGAAGAATATGTAAAGTTGGAGAAGGAAGTAAAATAGCTTTGAGTTAACATCATTGCTTATGTACAAAACCTGAAGAAGGATGCTAACATAGCAACTTAGATGGTCAAAGGTTTAATATAGCAAAATTAACTGTTCTTTAAATCTTCTTTAAGATGTATATGTTTAATTAACAACTAATAACCGCTTCTCTCATTACATTTTCCCCTTTCAATTTCTTCTATGCCTCTTCCTTTCAATCTCCTTCCTTGTCTCCCAACTTCATCTCAAACTGAAGGTTTCTTACTCTATGGTTATTGATACAAACAATGCAACCTTTTGAGTTCATTTGATACAGTTGCTTGTGCATATATTTCAAGGCTGACCACTTTGTATTGATCTCTACATAGTGAGCAAATGAAGTTTTCATAATGGTCTCTGTTTGCTACAAAGAAAACGTATTTGATGCAGGATGAGAACTACACTTACCTGTCGATATAACATAGGCTTTATATGCCAATGAAAATTTGCTAATCTAATAAAGTTAGAGTAATATGTGCTCATTTTGATCCCTTAACTAGCTTTGGGTAGTTGACTAGGTTTCTCATAGTAGGTATGATTTCCCTCCTGTTGGGCAGGTCTCTATTCAATTAGACAAATATTTAGGTTACCACCAGCATGTAACTGCAACTAGTGCCTCTTTAGAGATACCTTGTCATTCAACGAATTAGAAGGAGCAATTTGCAAATTCATCTGGAATAACAAAAAACCTAGGATAGCAAAAAGTCTTCTCAAGGATAAAAGAACCTCTGGTGGAATCACCATGTCTGACCTAAAGCTTTACTACAGAGCAATTGTGATAAAAACTGCATGGTACTGGTATAGAGACAGACAAGTAGACCAATGGAATAGAATTGAAGACCCAGAAATGAACCAACACACCTATGGTCACTTGATCTTCGACAAGGGAGCTAAAACCATCTAGTGGAAGAAAGACAGCATTTTCAACAATTGGTGCTGGCACAACTGGTTGTTATCATGTAGAAGAATGCGAATCGATCCATACTTATCTCCTTGTACTAAGGTCAAATTTAAGTGGATCAAGGAACTTCACATAAAACCAGAGACACTGAAGCTTATAGAGGAGAAAGTGGGGAAAAGCCTTGAAGATATGGGCACAGGGGAAAAATTCCTGAACAGAACAGCAATGGCTTGTACTGTAAGATCAAGAATTGACAAATGGGACCTAATGAAACTCCAAAGTTTCTGCAAGGCAAAAGACACTGTCAGTAAGACAAAAAGACCACCAACAGATTGGGAAAGGATCTTTACCTATCCTAAATCAGATAGGGGACTAATATCCAACATATATAAAGAACTCAAGAAGGTGGACCTCAGAAAATCAAATAACCCCCTTAAAAAATGGGGCTCAGAACTGAACAAAGAATTCTCACCTGAGGAATACCGAATGGCAGAGAAGCACCTGAAAAAATGTTCAACATCCTTAATCATCAGGGAAATGCAAATCAAAACAACCCTGAGATTCCACCTCACACCAGTGAGAATGGCTAAGATCAAAAATTCAGGTGACAGCAGATGCTGGCGAGGATGTGGAGAAAGAGGAACACTCCTCCATTGTTGGTGGGATTGCAGGCTTGTACAACCACTCTGGAAATCAGTCTGGCGGTTCCTCAGAAAATTGGACATAGTACTACCGGAGGATCCAGCAATACCTCTCCTGGGCATATATCCAGAAGAAGCCCCAACTGGTAAGAAGGACACATGCTCCACTATGTTCATAGCAGCCTTATTTATAATAGCCAGAAACTGGAAAGAACCCAGATGCCCCTCAACAGAGGAATGGATACAGAAAATGTGGTACATCTACACAATGGAGTACTACTCAGCTATTAAAAAGAATGAATTTATGAAATTCCTAGCCAAATGGATGGACCTGGAGAGCATCATCCTGAGTGAGGTAACACAATCACAAAGGAACTCACACAATATGTACTCACTGATAAGTGGATACTAGCCCAAAACCTAGGATACCCACGATATAAGATACAATTTCCTAAACACATGAAACTCAAGAAAAATGAAGACTGAAGTGTGGACACTATGCCCCTCCTTAGAAGTGGGAACAAAACACCCATGGAAGGAGTTACAGAAACAAAGTTTGGAGCTGAGATGAAAGGAGGGACCATGTAGAGACTGCCATATCCAGGGATCCACCCCATAATCAACATCCAAACGCTGACACCATTGCATATACTAGCAAGATTTTATCGAAAGGACCCAGATGTAGCTGTCTCTTGTGAGACTATGCCGGGGCCTAGCAAACACAGAAGTGGATGCTCACAGTCAGCTAATGGATGGATCACAGGGCTCCCAATGGAGGAGCTAGAGAAAGTACCCAAGGAGCTAAAGGGATCTGCAACCCTATAGGTGGAACAACATTATGAACTAACCAGTACCCCTGAGCTCTTGACTCTAGCTGCATATGTATCAAAAGATGGCCTAGTCGGCCATCACTGGAAAGAGAGGCCCATTGGACACGCAGACTTTGTGTGCCCCGGTACAGGGGAACGCCAGGGCCAAAGGGGGGGAGTGGGTGGGTAGGGGAGTGGGGGTGGGTGGGTAAGGGGGACTTTTGGTATAGCATTGGAAATGTAAATGAGCTAAATACCTAATAAAAAATGGAAAAAAAAAAAAAAAAAAAAAGAGATGTTGAATTAGTCCTTCCTAAGATTAAGCACCTCATTTGTTATCTGATACTAAATGATAAGCGTAAGTGCAGGCAAACCTGAACAAACTCAGAAGATTACATTTATAAGTTTATGTGTTTGTAACAGCAATCCTTAAAGAGAAGAAGGCCATGGATTTGGGGAGTTTGGGGTAGGCATGAGACTGATAAGAGTGAAGAGAGGAAAAGGAAAAATGATGTAATACTTTAAATTAAAATTTTAAATTAAAAATAAATACTGATCTCACAATTTTCTCAAAAATTATCTCAAAATGAACACAGTCCTAAATTGAAAATGGAAAATTATAAAACTGTCAGAAAATTACAAAGAAGAAAATATATCAATAAATAAATAGATTAATTTTAGGCTAATTTTATATATACCACAAACATTATTGAAATGGATAAAAAAATACTTTGATACAAAAGTGAGAATTTTAAAGTTTATAGAAAAAAGTGTACAGGAAAATCTGGTTGACATTGGATTTTGTGATGGGACTTTTGATGTGATGATAGATGCCAGCTCCAAACACTAAGACATGCTATATTATTAACATGAACAATTCTTTCTTTATGCTGGAAAGAGTGAGGAGCGGTGGCTAGTGCATGAGCTCCTGCTCTTACCAATGCAGAGGGAACTTTAAGGGTTGTGTAGTCATCTGGCCTTGAAGCCTTTGAAGAAAATGAGAGATGTGGAGCACTTAGTTGCTATTTAGCCACACTTGCAGAAACATTTCTTCTTGAGGAACTGATGATAAACTGGAATGTTCACGTTCTATCTAGAAGTTTATGATCATGATCTTGGAGTTACAGAGACAGAGTGTTAGCAAATCAGCAAATGTCCAGGCCTTGACAGACCAAACAAAGTAAGACATAGAGTGCTGTGATGGATTCATTTAGCTTAACATTTTAAAACTTGAGTTGTGTTTTTTCTCTGCCTACCAGGCTGCCAGAAGTCATTCCCTTCTCTGATCCTGTCAGAGAGAGTCTCTAGAGATGAAGTAAAAAGACCTATCTGGGTCACAACCTGCGTATTGATACTTGTCTCAACTATTTGACCTTTCCTCCGTGCACTGACATCTGTCTTTAGGAGATAGCAACTTTTTTTACCAAGAAAGTTACAGAACCTCATTATCCTTTGCTAGTAGGATCAAGGGAAGCTGAGAGTCTTGTGCTATTAGACAGGTAGGATCGTGGGTCAAGAAAAATGATTGAAATTGAATTCTTCTGGGTCTCTTGTGTCTCAGTGTTTAATTTCCTGGTTAAGACTTCTAGATTGCATTTTAACAATTTGCAAAAGTGGTTCTAAGTCTGAAGAGAAGAGTGTTGCAAGAAGTAAATTATTTGGGAATGCTGGACCAGTCTTAACAGATAACTAAAATAGAGATCTAAAGATCTAAATCAGGAGACTCAGAGAGATGCTTTTGTTTCAATGTATTTATTACTTTATAGAAGAATTCTAACCCACTGACTATATTCCTTGGACACTTCAATAAAATAGAGAAGGACATGCTTAAAGATAGTCAGTACTATAATGGAGAAGATTGGGAGAGCTCTCTATTGTGAAAGCCAATGCTACAAAATGCTCTATTTCTTAATATTTCTTTGGGTACTGACTGACTAGAATGGCAGAAGCTGAGCAGGCTAAAAAAAAAAAAATAGAAGTATATTTTACAATCATAGCAATGGCTAACCAGCAACCAGAATCATAGCTATTCATGATCTGTAGCAACACCATAGATATCACAATGCTCTTTGAAGAGCAACAAAATCAGTAACAAATGAATGTGATGCTCAGTTCCTAACAATCATAGAATAACTTGGGACTTAATTGTAAAAAGAGTTATAACTAAATATTAGGACAGAGAAAAAGAAATGAAGGAGAAAGAGAGAGGAAAGAGGAGCCAAACAACAAGGGAAGAGAAAGAAAGGGAGGGAGTACTGAGAGAAGAAAACCCTCCTATAGTATCCAGAATTAAGTCAAAGTTCAGGTACAATATCCACACATCAGTGATAAATTGAATTTCACTGGGGGACATTCACCAAATTTAATCACAAGTATATATTATAAAATTATAAAACACCGAGCAGCAAAAGAAATATTAAAAAAGACACTTAGAAAACAATACTCATTATTTTATATCCTCAAGGTCATCTACAGCAACATTAATTTAACCTAATCCATTAACCTTACATTAAGGAACTCGTTTTGAGATTGTATCCAATCACCCTCATAAATACCAATGGCTGGGTGTTTCCACTAGGAGGTATGGGTAAACTCAAGTGGCACAAGGTGGCGACATCAGCCTGTCTCATCTCCCTTGACCAACCTGAATTTAGCTAAGATTATTATTTCTGACAGAGAAACAATCTTTCTTTGATGCCAGAGGAAATTGTTTCTCAGAGAAGAGAAGAGAAGAGAAGAGAAGAGAAGAGAAGAGAAGAGAAGAGAAGAGAAGAGAAGAGAAGAGAAGAGAAGAGAAGAGAAGAGAAGAGAGAAGAGAAGAGAAGAGAAGAGGAAAGAAAAATGTGGCAAATCAGCGTGCCCACTCCTCCTCTGCACCCCACATCCTGCCTGTCTCTCAGTAGGTCTACCTTAACAAGGGAAATACTTTGCCTGTCTCCCAGGAGATCTGCCATAACCAGGGGAAACTAGGAAAGAGGATAACATTTGAAATGTAAATAAAGAAAGTATCTAATTAAAACAAAACAAAACAAACTATTTCCACCCAGGTGCACAACTTCCATTGCCCTATTATCCTTTCCTTTTCACTACATCTGGTGGGTGGTAGGCTAGAGGGAAGGCTAGAAACATTTAAATAAAATTACTAAAGTAGGTTTTGAAAACTATAAACCTACACATTGCTTGATTTTTTTTATTTTTTATTTATTTATTTATTTTTTTTAGTATTGTGGTTCCTTCTCACAAATAAATTCTATTAAACTTCTCAGGGAAAAAAGAAATTTAAAAAATTAAATACTTTCTAGAATTCAATAAAAATGAAGACAAAGCATACACAAATTTATGAGAAATAATAAAAGCAGTGCTGAGAGGAAAATTCACTAAGTGCCTTTATAAAGAAATTGGAGAGATACTTCACTAGCAACTTAACAGCACATCTGAAAACCCTAGAACACAAGAAAACAAACACACCAAAGAGGAGTAGATGACAGGCAGTAATCAAACTCAGGGCAGAAATCAACCAATTAGAAACCAAAAGAAAGATATAAGAATCAAGAAAACCAAGAGCTGGTTCTTTGTGAACATCAACAAAAGACTCTTATCTAAGCTAACTAAAGGGAACAGAAAAGGTATCTAAATTAACAAAATCAGAAATGAAAAGGGATCCATAACAACAGAAACTGGGGAATTTAAAATATATATATTAGATCCTACTACAAAAGCCTTTATTCAACAACACTGGAAAATCTAGATGAAATGGATAAATTTCTACATAGACAACCACATACCAAAGTTAAATGAAGATCAAGTAACTATGTGAACAGTCACACAACCCCTAGAGAAATAGAAATAGAAATAGTCAACAAAAACCTCCCGAACATAAAAGCCCAGGGTCACATGGTTTTAGTGCAGAATTTTACAAGGCCTTCGAAGAAGAGTTAATACCAATACTCCTCAAACTATTTCACAAACAGAAACAGAAGGAACACTACCTCATTCATTCTATGAAGCCCCAGTTACTCTGATACCTAAAACACACAAAGACCCAACAAAGAAAGAGAATTGCAATCTGATCTTGCTTATGAATATTGATGTAAAAATACTCAATAAAATTCTTCCAAATCGAATCCAAGAACATATCAAAAACATCGTTCACCATGATCAAATAAGCTTCATCCCAGGAATGTAGGTATGGTTCAATACAAGAAAATCCATCAATATAATACACTGTATGAACAAACTAAAAAAAAAAAAAATCACATGATCATCTCATTAGATGCTGAAAAATGTCTTTGACAAAATACAACACCCCTTAATGTTAAAACATTTGGAGAGATCAGGATTTCAAGGCCCATACCTAAACATAAAAGCAATATACCAACAGCCAATATCAAATTAAACTGAGATTTGCTTGAAGCAATCCCAAAAGCTCACAATAACCATGATACAACCCACAGATTATATGGAGCTTAGGAGAAAGGAGGACCAGGGTGTGAATGCTTCAGTCCTGCATAGAGGAAGGAACAGGATGATCAAGTTAGGTGGAGGAAAGGGCAACCTGGGAGGAAGATAGGAGGGGGAAGAAAAATGGGGAGTATGATCAGGTACTAAGGGGGCATGATCAGGAGAGGTACAGAAGGTCAGGAAATTGAATAAAAATATTTAGCAGTGTGGGATGAGGAACTGGGAGTAGCCACTGGAGGGTCCCAGACACCAGGGAAGCAAGAGATTCCAGGATCCTATGGGGATGACTTTAGCCAAAATGCACAGTGAAGGGGACATAGAACCTGTAGAGACACCCTCCAGTGTATAGGAAGGGTTCCCAGTCAAGGGATGGGGCCACCCATCCATCTCAAAGTTTGTAAAGCAGAAATGTTCCTCTCAAAAGGAAAGACAGGGACAATAAATGAAGCAGAGACTGAAGGGAGGGCCATCTGGGGACTGACCCACCTGGGGATCCATCCTGTCTGCAGACACCAAACACCACACTGTTGCTGGTGCCAAGAAGCACTTGCTGACAAGAACCTGGTGTGGCTGTCCCCTGGGAGGTTGTACCAGCACCTGACCAATGCAGATGCGACTACTCACAGCCAATCCTCAGATTGAGCTCTGGGACTTCTGGCCAAAGGACTGGAAGAGGGAGCAGAGGGAGATTGCAACCCCAGAGGAAGAACAATGTCAACTAGCTGAACCACCCACTGCTCCCAGGGACTAGACCACCAACCAAGGAGTATACAGGGAGGGACTGATGATTCCAGATACATATGTAGCAGATGATGGCCCTGTATGACATCAATGAGAGGGTAGGCCCATAGTCCTGTGTAGGTTTGATGCCCCAGTATAGGGGAATGCTGGAGCAGTGGGGCGGGAGCAGGTGAGTGAGGGAGCACCCTCATTGAGGCAAAGTGGATGGTAGATGGGATGGGGGAGGTTGTGGAAGGTTAACTGAGAAGGGAGATATCATTTAAATTTTAAACAAATATAATTACTAATTAAAAGAGAAAAGAAAAAAATTTTTAATATTTTTATTACATATTCTCCTCAATTACATTTCCAATGTGGGGGGAGGGTATGGGGGATTTTGGGGATAGCATTGGAAATGTAATTGAGAAAAGAAAATTTTAATCCCGGATTGTCCCTGTCCTAAAGAAATGCAGGGACAAAAATGGAGCATAGACTGAAGGAAAAGTCATCCAGAGGCCAGCCCAATTTGAGACCTATCCAATGCCCACACACAAAACTCAGAAACTATTACTGATGCTATATTTTGCATGCAGACAGGAGCCTGGCATGGCTGTCCTCTGACAGGGTCTATCAACAGATGACTGAGACAGATGCAGATTCTTAACAGTCACCCATTGGATTGAGGTCATAGACCCATATGGAAGAGTTAGGGGAAGAACTGAAGGAGTTAAGGGGGGATCCAACCCCATAAGAAGAACAACAATGTTAACTAAACCAGACCCTCAGAACTGCCAGAAACTAAGCCAAAAACCAAGGATCATACATGGGCTGCTCCAGTGCCTAGGGCAAAGGTTTAGTAGAGGACTGCCTTGTCTGGTCTCAGTGAGAGAGGATGAGCTTAACCCTGTGGGAAACCTGATGCCCTAAGGAAGAGTGATGCAGGGTGGGGGTGAGGTGGAGGTGGGTTGGTGGGAGGGGGAGCACCCTCCCTGAGAGGAGAGAAGGGGGGTGGGGTGAAGAACTTGAGATGGGGGCACCAGGAAGGGAGACAACTTTTGGAGTGTAAATAAATAAACTAATATCTTTCTTGCCAAATAAATAAATAAATAGTTTAAAAAAGAAAAAAAAATGGGTGTAGGGGAAAGAATCGGTGGCCCTCACCAAATCTCGACCCAGACTGAAAAACTGTGTATATTCTATGCCTTGTAAGATAACTTATAAGCCAGTTTCCCAGAAATGCCTCTGAAAGAATTCAGCAACAACTGATCACAGTTACAACCTATAATTATAAATTATCTTTGTCACTTAAATTGCCTTTCTCTTTTTTTCTCTTTCTTATCCACATCACCCTGCCTCTTCCCTTAATTTTGTTAGATAGGGAGAGGTTCCTCACATTATTTTCTAAATAAATTACCTACATTTCAGTTTTATTTTAGGAAAACTCAATGTAAGTCTTATGATATCCCAAAATTGCATTACAAATTCAAACTTACAAACTTATAAATAATAACTGTTTCATCACTTTTTAAAGACCTTGGGTATTGTGCTTGTTAAAGCCTGGCTTTTCAGCAGTCAGATGGATTAAAGGAAGATGAGTGTCTACGCCTGCTCCTACCAATAGGAAAGAAAGTAGAATCCCTCCAATCTACTACAAATCCAGACATAATATAATTAGATCATCACATCAAACAGAGAGTTTAAATTCCAGATGGAAGAAAATGAAGATGGTGTCCATTATTCAGGCTGAGAAACTGATCCTGGGTAGCACTTGCATAAGAACTGTGGCAAGAGAAGGAATGAAAGAGCCTGCACAGCAGTATGGACATCACACTCCCCTACAAGCTCTGATCCTGGTCAAGACTCAAAGTTTATTTCTGCAGCTCCAGCTTATAGGCACTTTAGCAAACAAAGCTCTGCTTGAGAAAGTTCCTCTACAGACTAAACATAGATAAGAGTTCCTCTTGGCTGCACATACTGCTCTCTGACCTTGGCTACACAGACTACTATCTGGCTGTGGCTATACACATTTCTCTCATGACCTTGGCTATACACACTGCTCTCATGGCAGTACTCTGGCTCTCCACAGTTCCTCCTTCTTTATTTTATTTAATGAAGTATTTTCCAGCTGAATATACCTGTCTTAGATTGGTGTCTATATTGTTCCTTCTTACCCGTCATGGAAACATACATAGCATTGATGTATGTTCTGTCTTAGCTTGATAGCAGCTCAAGAACACTCTTACCCATCATTGGTCGTATTCAGTGAAACCGGAGAAGAGAATGTTTTTAGACGGAAGCCATGTGTCTGACTGTTCAGATGTAAAAATGTGACAACATGTAACAAAGGACACACTGCAACAGTAAACACAGGAGCAATACTATAACAAGTGTGATAACAGCTGCTACGTTATAGTAGTGCAGGCCAAGAGGGAAACCAACCCTGAAGCTGTCCTAGTAGATCGCAAGCTACTTGAGCTGCATCAAAATGTAGAGGCTCTGCTTTTTCAAAATTAATAACTTCTTGGTGTAATATTAATAAGTTCAAAGATAAATTTGCATGATTCCAAACACCTTGCAAGTAGGATTGCACACTCTCCCACCTATATATAGCATCATTAAAAATTTTGGTGTTATACGATATCCAAATCTAGTTTGCATTTTTAACACCCATATTTCTTTCCCCAAGAAATTAACCACCTCAAGTAACTCATCTAATTTCTGTTGTATCTTATTGTCTATATCCTCTTGAGTATGCAATGCCATGGAAATATTTCTGTATAAATCATATACAATATGAGCTGTTTGAACACTTTGGGATAGGGCAATAGCATCTGTAGTAGCAGTGACTATTAAAGTAATCAAAGCTACAATACTTGCTATTATTAAAACAATCATATGATTAGGCCTGCCCAATGCCCATGTTAACTCTTCAATTACCTGTAAACCCTTGTCATCAAACCAATCTTCACTAATATTTAGAGGAACCATCACAAAAGCAAGTTGTAAAATCATTACAAAATGCTTAAAATAGGCGGTTAAAACATAATTAGTCAAATTATAGCCAATACAAGACACATCAAAGTATTATTTTTAGAAGGTATAATAATGCTAATATTTCCTACTAATAGAACATAAGGCATGAGAACATCATGCAATAGACCTTTTCACCCAAGCTGGACTTGATCTTTCAGTCTGATCACTCACATCATCTAAGATAGCATGCAACTTCCAAAGCATCCTTGCTGATAACCTGTGTGAGTCTATCAGAGTCCAGAAGACAAAGCTTAGGAGGGGAGGATAGAGACAGAGAACCAGTAGCATAATTAATCATACTATCCACTCTCCTATTTTCTAACCAATCCAAAATAATGAGGTCAGTCCCATGAGGCTGATAAAGCAAAGGCTTTTTCCTCACACATTTGTTCGAGGGAATTGTGATATTTGTGCATTTCCTCATCCCACAATGTGGAAAATGCTGCAGTGCCTGGTATCCCTCAGTCTCAAACATCTAGTACTGTTCTACTTCCAAAAGCATATGGAGACACCATTTCCTGGTTCTACATAATTAATTTCTCTACTTATAGTGAAATTTCCTGCAGCAGTCATACCCAACAACTTAGTGTTGATAACTATTACCACAATTTCTGGGCCTTCCCATACTGTTGGATGTAAAGGGGTGGATAATGGACATAAGCCCAATACAGCTTCCCTATCATCATTGTCAGAGAACTATGCAAGCTTACAATCACCATCATTCTTTGCCCTAGCATCAGCATGTCTCTCCAATCACTCTGGCAGCTTGCAAGCTCCTTCAGCATCCTGCAGAAAAAACACAAAAATGCTCTCTTCCCCATATTAATACCAGAGTGGGATCATGCATATGCCAGTAAGATGGTCCTTCCATTTTACCTAGGCATAAGTACGTCTAGTTGTAGGTTGCAATAAACACTCAAAGAGTTTCTTGGCAACCAAATTTTAAAATTTTAAAATAAAAAGCACGATTTACATAATTTTGTGGTATACATGGATACAATTCCTCCTTTTTTAATTTATGAAGATATTGTTTTAAAGTTCCATGGGCTTGTTCCACAATACGGTGTCCTTAAGGATTATAAGGAATCCAAGTAATATGGATAATATTAAATTGTCAACAAAACATCTCCAATGTTACACTGCAATAGCCAGTTCCATTTTCTGTCTTAATCTGATATGGAATACACAGTATAGAAAAACAACATAGGCAATAACTAATTTCATTTTTAGTTGCTTCTCCTGTTAAAGCAGTTGCAACTAGAAATCCTGAGACGGTATCTATAGTCACATGTACACTTTTTAAATTTTTCAAAATCAGAAATATGAGTAACATCCTTTTGCTGTAATTGATTAGGTATGAGTTCTCGAGGATTAGCACCATTATGTGATACAGAAAGAAATTGAGAACACTGAGGACAAGTCTTTACAATTTGATATATACATTCTCTAGAAATACCAAGTTGTTGTCTCAAACTCTTACTATTTTGATGATGTAAAGAATGAGATTGTTTGTCTAATTGTTCTTGTGTAAAGCCTATAATCTTCTTTGTATGCAAACCTGCTGTGGCATTGCCCACACTAAGGCGTCCAGGCAATCCTGTATGAGCTCTTAAGTGTCCAATAGAGTAAGGAACAGTACATTCTCTTAAATTGAGTTGTATTTGCATAAATAATTGTAAAATTTGTGAGTTAACAGTATCTAAAAACAGAACAATTTTAACATTTTTTAAGCATGAGCTATATATTGGCTGACAGTATACAAATTAAAAGTTAGATTTTTCACCATTTCAAAAACAGTGGCTATAGCATGTAATTCAATTATTTGTAAAGTAGGGGAGAAACTCAAGAGAATAAACATGTGATCCAACTACATATGCTGCCTTCCCATTAGATGAACCATCTGTAAATACAGTAAGCGCATTCTCTATTGGCTTCATGTGTAAATTTACAGGAAATACAAAAGCATGAATAGAGGCAAATTCTAACAACTTGTATTTTGGATAATGATTATCAAATTTGCCTAAAATGTTTGCACATGCAATAGGCCAAATATCAGTATTCTATAATAACCAATTTAATTGCTGTTTAGAATAAGCAACAAATATATCATCAGGTTCTTTTCCAAAATACTTCCGAGATTCTATCTTACAATTCTGTATTAACGTAGCAACAACTTCATAATAGGGTTTCAAACTCCAAGTCTGGCATTGTGGGCTTAAGATAGAATCTTCTAGACTTCAGTCTGAGTAGCCCTACCCTTTCCCCTCTGCTTCCTATCGTGCGTGTTGCTTCTCTCTAAGACCAGTTTAACTCCATCCTGCAGCTTTTCTCAATACATATCCTTGCTCTTAGAATCTTGACCAACCTTGTATCACCATTGCAATTTAAATGTTATCATCCCAGCATTACATATCAGCTGCTTAGAACCTCCTTGCATGAAATATGGCCATTGCAGAAGACTTATAGAGCATGCCTGCATGTTATATCCATCATGTTTGTAAAAACGAGTACCATATGGATAACTCAGTCATGTTCTGCTACCAGCTTGCCATGTTCTCTTGCCTGCTCACACTGCAGTTGCTTGGGGAACTGTGAGCTGATGAACTACTTCCCTAGGCCATCATTTCCAAGCAAGAAATGTCTACAGTGACAATCTCAGTTCAGATTATCTTCTATCAAATTAATTTAAGTTTTCACGTTCCATTACAGATACCCCACCATCAGTGGTATTCTTGCCCTAGAGGAGGAACTTCCTGTTTCCATGCACAGCAGGACTCTTATCGATTCTCATGAAATCTTTAAGACATACATATGCTTACTCTGCACACTTTTCCCTTGAGAAATTTAAATTTGATCACATTTTCATCCTTAACAAACTTCATATTTTACCAAGCCCTCTTCCTCCTATCTCTACTCCCTCCCCCATTTCTTTCTGTCTCACCCTCATATGTAAATCTGAGTAAGAACGTTCTGTTTTTATTAGGATGTCTCCTTGACAAGTGTTCTGTGACCATGAGAAGCATATGTTCTTGGTAAAAACAAAGGCCACCATTTAAGCCCAGTGAAGTGGTATGCTGACGAGTGTGACAAGGTGGGTCAGGAAGTGATTAAGAGCATTTATTTTCTCTTCTAAAAGGTAGAGTTTCAGTTCCTAGCACCTAATTGGCAGCTCAAATCATGTATAATTCCAGTTACAGGAGGATTCTGTCCCCTCATTTGGCCTCTACAGATGCAAGCCACGCACATAATCCACATGTAATGCATGTACACATAACACTCAGACACAAAACATAAGCTGAATTAATCTTTGTGAAAAAAATTCAATAAATTGTCGTATATAGCCCTTGATCACCTTTGAGAAAGTAACATTTGAATTCTCCTTTTGAATGTCCTAAAAGGTGAGTCTCATCACAAAAGCAGCACGTACTAACACTCCATTTCCTTGTTAATTTTTGTACAGGATGTGGTCCTCAGAATGTAGGAGAAAGATAGTTGAAAAAACTGTCACTCATGAGCTCAGCAGTATGATATGCCTGGAGCTAAAACCTTCTACATAGGCATGATGGTAATAGATGAAAGGAGGGGAATAGCAGAGAGGTCCATTGACTGCCATTCAATTTACTGAAATTGCCCACTTAGAATAGTTACTTAGACATTACAAACTTCACTCTCCACTGTGAAGCCAGTGTGCACTGAGCTGGCATAGGTGTGGGGCTATCAGTCTTTCTTTGCACTGCACTGTCAGGGAAAGGGAGAACCTATAAAATTTGAGAAAATAGATGAACTGCACCCAGGAAGGAGTTGGTGATACACTACAGCTAAATGCAGACTTGTACTTTGATCAGTAGGGGTCAATAGAACTATTGGCAGAAGAAAAATATTAAAGGCAGACTGTTTTAGGGCTTCATTTATGTGAGCATCTAGCCTTTCTCACACATCAGGAGCCTGACTAACAGAAATGCATTCCTCAGAACATTTCAAAGCAGCCATATTTGGTTTTTTCTTCTTTATGAAAGTAATTTTTAGTTTGTTATTTTATGTAATCTGAAAATTTAGATATCTATTGATGTTTTAGGAAATAAAACCTCCTCTAAGCTTAATGAAACAATTTCAAAAAATAGCAGGATTAAGCCGTTGCATGCGCAAAAGAATTTAGCTGAAGAATATCCTCTTCAGAAAGAACATAATTTTCTGGTGGGGGTAAGTTGGAGATGGGAGTTTAGGTGGGGGAGCACCCTCTCAGTGGCAGAGGGACATGGGAGGGGGTGAAGAACTCGGGGAGAGGGATCAGGAAAGGGAGCAACTTTTTGAATGTAAATAAATAAAATAATTTTTTAAGAGAACATAATTTTCTAGACTGATTGTGGCTCTTTCTTAATGATTCAGAGTACTGTGAATGTAAAAATACATGTTAGGAAATGAAAGATATTCAAAGCTAAAAAATTCAGATTCCTATATTCCACAACGCCCCTTCATAATATATAATAAATATTGTTTTCTAGGTTATGTAGCAAAATTAGCCTTAGAAATGTAAATGCAAAATAACCTTTAATTTTTTCTCATATTATGATGCTTTCTTGCTATGAAAATACAAAATGTACAGATTTTCTCATGGTAATTAATAATTTTTATTAGCTCTCTTATTCTCATTTGTTCTGGATTCAATTAAAAGGCATGTAGTTCAGATACCATAAGCAAAGTATAATACATTAGAATGTTACAGAGGTTTCAGCTAATTATCCAGGCATTTATACCTTCTGTGAGAGTATTTTTTCTGGACAGGAGAAACCAGGTCAATCAATTATTTTCTCCCTGATATCGTTAGTATTCACTAAGTGGCAGTCATTAGTGTTTCCTTCAAATATTCCTGGTTCTCCTTTCTACCAGGCACATGGTAGGCACATTCCTTCAAGCCCTTGTGTAGTGAGATGGAATAGTACCACCAGATCTGAGAAATGATTAGTAACCTGTTAACAACTCCTCTGAGCATTTTAAGTGTGTGACACTCTCTCTTCCCTGAAGTAGGCAGTCACTGTGTAATGCTGGTGACCCTCCTGTGTCTGAACGATTTTGAGGAGAACACACCTCCTCCAGGCCCAGGGGTGAGTGAGTAAACAAAAAAATCCATTTCCATTTAAGTTGCTTAATATTTGGGAATGTTTTCTTATCACGGAAAAGATAATTCATCCTGACTTTATTCACTATTTATTTGGACATACAAATTCATGTATTTAATCTTTCACAAAATCCTCAGAGTTCTGGGTGGTAGAAAAATGTGGTAAGAATGATAAGAAATTATTATATTTAGTCCCTCCCTCTTTTAACATTTTGGGAAAAGTAGACCAGGGCCTTTCCTCAATATCATGATAATGAGGTACTGACATCCATGAGGCCTCAAAAACCACTCTGCTGCCAGAGAACTGTCTAGTTCCTACACAAGTGTTGCCATGCAAAACCCTGCATTGCCCCTCTGCTATCGTGAGAACAGAGGATCTCAGGCATCTCTAGTGATCCCCAACTGCCCTTTTCAAGCCTTTTCTATGATGTTCCAGGTGTGATGTCACTTTGTCTGCCAGGCAGTCTCCCTGTAGCCCTCAATTTAAGAAGTGTGCTGCCTCAACAAGAGTAATGTCACCAGTTTCCAAAATTTAAAAGTTAGCATTAATGATTTTAAAACATTTCAAAGTTAAGACACGTGAATTTCCCATTTATTCCTCAATCTGAACAATCCTCACAATTTTTAATGTTTCCTCCTAATGGCTTTCCTAAGATTCGGTAAGGTCATTTACTAGTCTTTTTCACTGACTCAAAAGCATAAGGAATATAAATTCCCTTGATTGTGGCTTTTATCTCAGCAAAATGAAATATGTCTCACTCACTTCTATGAAAATTTCAAGACAGAACTTAAGGCATGGGTGTTTCGTGATCTTTCCCCAGTTTCAGGTACTTTTCTGCATAGACACTATGTTTGGGAAGATTGATCAATCTGTGGCATCATTCTTTGTTATAGCTGAGATGATAGAAACCGAATCTATGAATCATGATAGGAAGGTAGGAAATATACTATTAAATATACAGTATTATCACCATTATCTCAATCACACATGCGAAAGCAGATAAAACAGCCACCTACTCTTTATGACTGGAACATATGAGCAGTTCAGACAGGCAGGCAAACAGGTGCAACTCAGTCTCCTCAGTGACTGGAACCAAGGCTTCAAACATTGCAGACTCATTTGTCTGTCTGGGTCTGCTCTGCACCTTGGCCATTTATTTCTACTGTTCTGAGAACTTCTTTCTAATTGCTGTTTTTTTTTAATTCTGCAAACCATATGTCCCCATTACATACACTAACTTACAAAGCTCCCCAACACACATACCAACATAGAACAGTAGCAAAATGAATGATAATTATTATAATAAAAAGTCTTCCATGATGGAAATATAAATGTAAAGCATGTTCTAGTATCAGAAACATATCTGGAGAATAGAAAGTTTCTTTCTTATTCTGCATCCAATACTCATTAGTTATCCTTAGGTATCCTCTCTCTAACCCTCGCCTGTCCCATCTTTCCTTGGCTTTTAAGACAATATTTTAGTCCCCAATTACTGTCATCAACATTGGCTTCTACATATAAGTAAGAATACTTGAACTGGGCAGTAGTGGTGCACGCCTTTAATACCAGCACTTGGAAGGCAGAGGCAGGTGGATTTCTGAGTTTGAGGCCAGCCTGTTCTACAGAATGAGTTCCAGGACAGCCAGGCCTATACAAAGAAACCTTGTCTCGAAAAACCAAAACAAACAAACAAAAAATACTTGATACTTTTCTTTCTCTGCCTGGTTTATTTCAGATAATATAGTATCTTCAGTTTTGTCTATAGACGTAAAAGTAATGTAAAGAAAAATGTATGTCAGGAGGGTAGCCCACAATATATATGTACTAATTTTCCTTATATAATTGGTTATGAGCCTGTCTTTTAATGGCTAATGGTTGAACCTTCCCTTTAGCTACATTCAACTTTCTTAATCCATCCATCTATCCATCAGTGAACACAAAGTTGATTCTATGTCTTTCTACTAAATGTTAACCATGTTGAATTCTATGACACATAAAAACACATACTGTAATCCACAGATATTGTCAAAAAAGGAAAACCATGTTTGACAAAATAAAATAACACGAGACACTCGACAGAATGTTAAAGGCTCATAAATGAGACTACAGTGCCTGAAACACTCTTATTTTTCATGTTCAATATAATTTGAATGTATATTTCATAGTTTTTCTCCATTCTTTACATGCAATCATAATTTTTAACTATGGTGAGTAAAGTTGTTTAAAAGTTCTTAACATCATGTTTATGTCTCATTCCTTCATTTTATCACTTGTTATTGTTCAGTTTCTAAGGTTCTTTCATTTGTCTTCCACTGTTCTTCATATGCCTGTTAAGACCCAATCAAAACACCAAATATCATATGAGGTATAAAATACTACTAAACTCTTTTAAATAGTGAAAAGCCTATTTTATGTCACTGTAAATGTAGAAGAAAGGTAAATTTCTAAATGAATTTACAAGAGTGGTTCTATCCCTAATTTCCATTGGTTATCACATGTGCAGCTTTTTTTGTTCAATAATCTTTTAAATAAAATAGTCAGAGAGTTTTATGAATTCTGACAAAGAATGAAGACAAGACCATCATTCAAAATCTGCATTAGGAAGTTTATTACATAGGAAAGCAAGACCCAATTTTATTTTATACAGACTTTCTCTGTGTAAATCTACAACAAGACAATTTGAATTTTAGCAGGATGAATTTCAGAGAGGGGTGGGTTTTTAAAGGACTGTGTAGGAAAAAAAATGACAATTGTTTTTGGGAGCTTGTTTTCTAAACTATGAATGTGTTTGGTTGATGTCTACTAATCAGAGTCAAGGACATTCACTGACGGAAAAGTTTCCATAAGTATTTGGAAATGCAAACTACTTGATTAATGTAATGGATTAATGCTGATACTGGTATGTACTTGTTACAATGGGAAGAATCATTTAGCTTTTCCACAGAAATTTAAACACTTAATATATTTTCACTTTATATCTACAGATTTCAAGATCCAAAGGTAGAACTAAATTCCAAAATCTGTCCCATTAAAGCAAAGAATTATCTTTCCTAGAATACCCAAGAAAGCCAGCCTTTATAGCTTATGCATTTTTGAATGAGTGTTTGTTGCCTTATAAACACTGTAATTTAGTTAACCCATTACAGCTCATTTTAAGACATATCAGAAAGAAGAAGTAGCATCATTTGTTTGATATAAAGTAGGACTTACCCTGGTACTGAAAAGTAGGAAATGGATAGAGTGAGTTTAGTGTTGAGAAACCTGCCCTGTATCTTTTTCTCAACTGCAGCATGTATGCACTGCCTTATCTGCACCTCTCACATGTTCTGGAAAATAGCTTCTTACCTTCATCCCCACTAGAGAAACTAATAAGATTCAGAAACGTGTCATTAAATATTTATTCTGGTACAGTAAAGCCAAACACAATTCCTCAGAAGAATTCCTCAAAAAGATTGTCTGGAGTCATCTCTGAAATGTTAAGCGCCAAATTTTAATTCAAATTTTCCATATTTATGATGTCTTGTGAGTTGAAGGGGAAATAAACGAGACTACACAGTGAAGATCTGTCACAAGATGACTCCTTAGAAATAAGAAATGTTAGCCAGGTGGAAGGATGTTCTCCAACACTTCCAAGTAACCCTGCAGTGGAGGTTAACAGTTCTGTGTGTGATGCTTCAGAGAGAAAAATAAATGAAATTTCTTTCAGATAAATGCACCGATGTCTTTGCTTCTGTCATTATTCATGATGTTCCTGATCATCATAAATGTCTCTATCACACTATATGAAAAGAGAAAAAAACAAACAAGAAGTATGTACCAAAATAGAGATTTGATACATACATATGCATATATATTAATAAATATATTATTTCTTAAAGGGACTTTTGAGCAGTTACTCAAACAACATAATTAAGAAGGTAAGATTATCTACACATTTCAAGGACTTACTGAAGCTGTTTTAGTTGGTATGGCTACAAGAAGATCTTGACATTCATCACCAATTAATTGCCAGTGTGAATAGAAACATTTTACAAGATATGGAAATATACCCAGGATATGGAGTCCTGGTTCTGGAAATATGAAATGGACTCTGGATAGTCAAATGAAATAATTTGCCATATCTCTAAATACTAAAAAACATGCTCTTTGTATTGGTATACCCCACAATTAATAGACAACTGCATTGTATCTTTGATCTGAGAGTCAAACCAACAGTGTGTAAAACAAATTAAAGCTATGAAACTGCTTGATTTAAAATTATGATAAGTCAAATTTTTAAAAAATGAGAAAAAGAACAGTAAATCTTAAGCACTTAAACGACACCATTTTGATGGGTTTCCATTATGCTATTCTTTAGTTTATTTATCTGATTTCTGAAAAAAATTAAGTGAAGGATGATACATAACTATATAGTCAAATGCATGATGATATTAATTTAAGCCCATATTCAGAAGTTTCATATATACCCAAGTTTCTATTTCTAAGTAGGTATGTGGAAGTCAGAGTACAACTTGTAAAGTCAGTTCTTCCCTTTCACTTTTATTTGGGTTCCGAGATTGAACTCACACCAAAGTATTTCATAACAGATCTCTTTACCCACTGAGTCATCTCAGCATCCCAAGAAAGACTATTAAAAGGTGAAAGACTCCATTACTGTGAGACCAGAACAACAGATTATATTAAGATAGATTCTATCAGCAAAGAACCAAGGTATAAGTTAGAAAGGAACAAACCACCAACACTTCAGAAAAGAATTGCATCATCTATTCAACGAAAGCAAAACCTAAGTGTACAGGCAAACAGCATCATCTCTGACCTCCACAACTGCAACCACTGTGGTACTAGTACCTGTAGCTTAGATCATGCCTATTGCTTCATGGGAGGATCTGCCATCACCAACTGTAGGAAAGGAAACTGTGGAAGTGTCAAAAATAACACAGATGCTACAGCTTATATGCAAATGAAAAGAAAAACCATCTGAACAAACAAGACTAGGGACCAACTCAAAGGCAGGTTTGAAGAGGGGGGGAAGGGAAATAGGCAAAACCAGAAACATCTATAGGCTTTATTAAAAACGAAACATCTATAGGATTAGTTGAAGGATTTAGTTGGCCAAGAGGGTGTGATTTGGGTTGTTATGTGGGCATAAAACGTTCTAAAGTGGTTTTATATGAGTGGGCACAAAATATAGAGACTTCAATCTTGTACACTAATGGCCACCAGAAATCATATATCATATAAATGACATAAAATAACTCAAGTGGACAAAAATGACTTGGGCAGTTCCTGGAAGCAGGATTGTTTCATTGGTGGACTGTTGCTGGTAAAAGTGTATGTGAATCTATCATTCAGGTAAGAAAACTCTGCTTCTTCCTACTTGTTCTGCTGTTTCTCCAGGAAGGAGGGTTCCCCTAAATCCTAGACAAATTTCTCTCAGAATTTGGAAGAAACTAGACTGAAGTGGAGAATTTAATATACACCAGAACTCTTTGACAATAAACTAATTATTGCCCTATTTTCAGTGAATACTAATAAAAACAGCAGCATCTAAAAGATTATTCCTCTTAGGCTGCTTAGCGATTGCAATGGCTGAAGATACCATGGGAGTCATTGAGCTTCAAACGATTGACCCATTAAAGAGTACAAAACAATTGGAGGCTTCCTGTAATTATAAGTGCCAATTCATAGTACCATGAGAAGTCAAGTGACCAGGCTCTGAAGAAGTTGTCAACATGACAGTTTCACAGCTGGACACCTGCCCATTGCTGCGTTCTTCATTCTGTTCCCATATGCACTTTAAAATAAATATACTGTATATTCCTCTCCATCTCCAAATTGCTCCCAGGCAGTCCATGTACATAATACAGCAAATAAAATATTTGTGCCAGCTACATAGCCAATAGCTTTTTGTTCTACTTATAGAAAACCTATCTAACAAAAAAAAATCAAAGAAATACACATTTATGTTTAGCATGATGATTTTCAAAAGATAGTGCAACAATTATTGTAGCGATTATTATCTGGAAAACTCACTTTTTAGTTTACTACATTAAAAGGAGATTTATAAGATCTAAAGGGGAAATCACAATAAGTTGATAACTTTAAACATAAAAGAATATGAAAGTAAGTACAGCATGGATTGATCTTCTCTTTCCCTTTTTTTTTTCCTTTTTGTCAAATCCTTTAACAATGTTTTACATATCTGTTTTCCAAATAAATTTCATTAAGAAGTTATTTAAACTCTTGTAACTAATGTCCCAAAAGGACCGTTTGCAGTAATGTTTTAAAAATAAGAAAAAATATTAAAACACTATATTTTTAAAGTAAAAGTTCAGTTTTTAAGCCATTTGATAGCAAGAGTACAAAAATTCATTGATCTACTTTTATTCCTCTTTGGAGCATTTTGAAATTCCCTTTGAAAATACTTTTCTAATAAGATGTGATGACTTCTTGGTAGCAGCTATCAACTTAACTACATCTGGAATTAACTAAAACCCAAGCAGTTGGGTACACCTGTGAAGAATTAAAACAAACAAACAAACAAAAAAACTGATTTTAAATGGGAAGACCCACCTTAAACCCCTATCTTTGAAACTGGAAAGATCCACCTCATATCTGGGCCATACTATCTAGTGACAGCCTACGAAAGGGAAGCCTGAGCTGTACTTACGCTCCTGTTCTCTCTGGCAAGTCCTTTCCTTTGCTGGCATTGGAGCCTATATCTTCAGTATTCTAACATATATTGGCACTGAACTAAATTCTCAGGCTTTTTGCTGCTATATGTATTCATTATTTTCTTGTAGAGAAACCTGACAATAAAGAAGGCAGTAGTACAGTATCAAGCAAGTAAATAGGTAAATTTATAAATAAATGTAAGCACTGGAGAGTGCTGCCTAAAGCCATCTTGGGTACATTCAACATACAAAGTCCAAGACATAGAATCTTCCGCAGGCATTGGTTATGCTTGTGAAGCTAATATTTACACTTGTCTCTCAAATATATTCACTTGCCCAGCTCTATTTTCTTGTTTCATGGTAATTAGCATGCTGTATTGCAGTTAAAACACATAAGAAAGAAGAATATCATTAATGTACTTATTGCCTTAATGTATTGTTTATGATATGACAACCTCCAAAAAGAAAAACAAGATGCACTCACAGTGAATGTTATACAAAATTTTGCAAGAAATATATTTCTGGAATAAAAACGAATTTAATGGTTTAGCGGTTGAAGCAGCTGAGAGAAGTCAGTAAAGTAATTCACATAATGAGTAGATGCTGTCTGAGAAGAGCCAGGGTATTAGCATGAATGAGTCTTAATGGTCACATTACCCTTACGTTTCCAAAATGGTACCACATTCCCATATATTTTATGAACTTGTTGTTAAAGACTTCTAAACATTAATTTGTGCCGTAGTAAAATTATATTATGTGAAGTGTTTTAAACGCTGACGTTCAGTATGATTAATAGATACTAAAACTATTGTGGTGGTATAGAAAGCTAGCTAACTTATCTTCAATAAAAAGGAACCAAGGGCTTTCATTATCTTCAGACAATCTATAATTTGGTTTTGTGTGTGTAGATAATTTTAAATGAAAATAAGTCCTATAAATTTATTTAGAAATTGTCAGGAGTTTGTACGGTCATTTACTCCCGTTTCACAAGATGGATAGATGATGTAAAATTCCAATTATCATCCCAGTGAAAAACTTAGGTCTGTATTGCACATTTTTACAGGAACATTTCTACACAGATTTGTGAATCTTTACAGGAAAAGAATAAACTGACAATTCAGGTGTCAAAGCTTTTGATTCCTCATATCACTCAAGGTGAGCAGTCTACAATCCTTTTCTAACCTTATCTGAATTTAAACCACAGTTATATCCTCCTTTCAGAGAGCCTTAATATATTTTATTTGTCTTTTCAATGCATCTTTTTTGAAAATTTTCTATATTCCTTTCTGCTTCTTTCATATTGGCATTAACTATTAGTATATTTTTATTATCTGATTCTGTATTCATCTGTATTCAGCACCTCTCCATGAAAGTAATGAAAATATATCAAGTAGTAGATTAATACAGAAGAAAGAAAGAATGAAAGAAAGAAAGAAAGAAAGAAAGAAAGCCATCAGAGTTGTTCTTACTAAGTCACATGCACAATGCCACTTTGATAAGGAAACTGTGGAAAAAGAAACACATGATGACTCATTTCAGATGCAACTGAACAAACTCTCAAACCACCTGAGAAGCAAGTATAAATGAATGATTGTCTAGATTAGGCTGTACTGTGACAATTTATTGAAATACCTTCTTGATCCGAACATCATTAGGTAGGCATGATTTGCCTAAAATGTGGCTATGTGGCTGGCACCATTTCATTGCCTGGGTTCTAGACTGGATGAAAAGGAGAGAGATACAGAGAGAGACAGAGAGGCAGAGACAGAGAGAGGCAGAGAGAGAGAGGGAGGGAGAGAGAGAGAGAGAGAGAGAGAGAGAGAGAGAGAGAGAGAGAAGTGAGGGAGAGAGAGAGAAAGTTGGATATGATATGATAAGCTCAATCAGGCTTCTGTTGCTGTGACTTCCCTGCTATAATATAATATAACCTGAAACTGTGAGACTAAATAGACCCAATACTCCATTAATTTACTTTTGTTCAATTATTTTATCACAGCAAGAGACAAACCAGCTATGACACTACAGTATCTAGTTTAACATAAGAATAAAACAAAATAGCTTAGCAAAAGCAACATCATCACATTTCCCCAAGCCCTATAGAACAGAACATGGAACTAAACATTGCTTTGTGGGGAAATATGGAACTAATGATTGAAGTTGGTCATAGGTGGTGCAGTACAGAGAAAAGCTAGCCAAGATGCTATGCCCCAAAGGAGCAGAGTTCAACCTGCTAGGAAGAGACTGACACCCAGCTAGCTTACTCCAGTAATTTTATTCAAACATTATACAAGGTTAATTGGGGCCGGGAAAGAATCCAACTGCCAAAGTTATTTTGCCCTTGCTGCCCATGAGAGCAGTCAAACTCACACAAATCTCAGTCCCTTTCTGACCATGGCTAGCCATAATCAAAAGTAAGAACTCAGGTTTGCTATGAGTGTCTTAGGACCAAGGTTGGTCTAGCCTCAAGTTTTCACATAGCACCAAGTGCAGATTCTCTAGTCTCAAAAGATTTTCACAGCTTCAAATGATTGACCCAAACATATCAAAGGCTTTGCTGAAACATTTCACTCGGAGCCAGACATAAAGACTTCACTATACATAGCACTACATGGAATTAAGTGACAACATTAGGTAAAGCTGTACAACCTCTGTGTTCAAATAACTGAATGAATATGAAACCTCTGGACCTCGTGCCTGTAAGTACCAAGGTGACTAAGGACCTGAGATTAGATGGGTCCCTGTCTTAAGGAAAACCCAACTACAGTGAATCTGGTAAAGGAACAAAACAATCCAATGACTCCTAATGACACATTGCAATAGTGACGGGTCTGTACATGGTTCAGTTATCATCAGAGAACATTCTTCTTACAGTATATGGGAACTAACACAGAGGATAATAAATAATGTGAAGGGTGAGGAACTTTGGAGCCATCAATACTAAATGAAATGCCTAAAGCTCCTTCCCTCAAGTCTCAGAAATATGTACAAGAGGAAACACAAAGACTGCAAGAGCAGAAGGTGGAAGATGACTTGAAGACACAGCATCTTCTACCCCAAACTGGGCTGACATGCATATGAAAACACAGAGACTATAACATCACTCACAAGAACTATACAGGTTCAAATCTGATAAAATATCAGCACTGAGCAGAGGCAATAGACACAAAGACCCAAGCCCAACCAAAAACTTATTTGCAATTAATACCTGGTTAGACAGGGAACATCTGTTTTCTTCAATAGGATATCACTAGGTATATAAACTACACTCCAGGCCAGACCCTATGCCCAAAAATAGTTTGTCAACAGAAAAAGTGACGCCTCTTTCTCAATTTTGTGTTGGAGGGCTTTTTGTTTCATTTTTTGTTTTTTGTTTTTTTTTGGTTTTTTGGGGTTTTTTTTTTGGTGTTTGCTTACTTTTTTTGGATTGGCTTATTGGTTGCTTCCTTAGATCTTTTTTGTTTTGTTTTGTTTTGGCCTTAAGTTTTAATTTTTTAGAGGAAGAGGAAACATGGAGTTGGTAGAATAAGGATGCTAGGAGGTCCTGGTAGGAGTTAGTGATTGAGAAAAAATATAATCTACATATATTATATGAAAAATTAATTTAAATATTAGAATTTGTTCAGAGTTTAGGTAAAAGCTGGAACTTCTCCATGCCATCATCACATGCCAACTCCTTTCACTACTACATGGTGCTAAGACCACACTAGTTTCTGCAGCTGGGAGTTTCAAACCATAAGAATTCAGCTCAGTAAAAGAATGATCTCTACTATTTATCTATGAAGCTGATGAAATTCAGTGCAGAGTAAGGCTTCACTGGCTGAAGATAATACAGACACATTAAAGCAGGAATTTACCTGGGAAGTCAACTTGGAAGTAAGCATGGCCAGACTCAATACTGGGTACATCTTTTTCACAATTGTTCCTAAGCCAATGCCTGAAGACAGACCTTTCACACATATAGACAGAAGGTCTTGTAGTTTCAAAGGTATGAACTTGTATGGTTTTCTAAACAAACATTAGCCAGATGTAATGATATTGGATCATAAACAGACTACATCATCAAGCAAGTGTAGAAAAAAAATAGTCTTGGTTTGCCTCTCTTCTACACTTGCATCAGTGGACTGTCAGCACCAAAGACAACACAGGATTTCCAGTACCACACCAACCATAGGACTTCGTCATCTTCCCAGGCAGCAGAACAGAGAAGGCCTTTATCCATTTGAGAGAAGACAAAGAAAATAGGAAGATGGCTATTTATTTGTACTTAGTGTCACAACCAGCTAGGGAAGTCCAACAATTCACATAATCTCAAACACCTGTCCATACATTGTTGACGGTGAAGAGGCCATCTGGTTCTACTTAGACTCCAGATTGAAACATGCCAACAAAACAAGAAGAAGATATATGTCTCTGTAGTCCCCAAATCAATTCTGATCAGCACAAAAACTGTGTATATATAGTTAAAGAGAAAAACTGTGCTACATGTGGTCATTGTAGATAATTTTATACATGTATAAGATTCTCAAAGCATCAAACTAGAATAAAATTTAAAAGAAATGAAATTTTAAAACTACTGAAATCAATGCAGCAGCCCATTCAGGAAAGTTGAAGAATAGTTATTTCAAAATATGCAAGAAGGGGAAAAATAGGAAATAGTGGATGAAAGCAAGGGATAAACCCAGTTAGTATGAATGGACAGAAAAATAAATGATCATTTGAGAGTTTGGTGCAGTTTAGATTTCAACCCGAACCATCTGTAATTTTCATCGAAGGAAATGGATATGCGTACGTCACAAAATTGCTCATTCTATGTTAAATATTCTTATACACATCTCAAAATGAATCACCAAGTCTAATTTTAATGTGGTAGATGACGGACTGTGAGACACGTACATGACTATCTCAGAATAGTTTATACCATATGCTCCTGTACTTTTAACTCGTTAGTAAAATGTGTGATTAGTTATAAAAAAAGAAAGTAAGGTAAGTTATTTTAATGCAAACTGTGTGCCTCACAACTATATGTAATTCAGTGAGTCCTCAGTATAAAATAAAGGACAAAAATACTGACACATGTTAATGGTTCTTCTTTGTAAGAGAACAAAACACATAAATATAGCATTTTCAAAGTATAAATGTATTAATAAACATATTTCACTTACATCAAATTTGAAATAAATAATTATCTTAAAATTCTTAGATGCATACAATAACTTGTGATCTTTAATGCCTTTTATCAATGTATTTAGGAAGTCAGTGGTTCACCTAATTTTTAATGTAAATTTTAATCATGTCTCATATTTAGAAAGGATACATGTTCCACATATTTTGCCCAAAGTAGTGTAGTTGAAAGAGTTAACTATAGTTTGTTGTTGATTTTTTTTTTTTTTTTTTTTTTAGAATTCCATTGTGTCTGGAGAAAAATGCATGTCACATTGAGAAAGATCTGTCCTCATTGTCATTTTTCCTGTACATAATTATCACTGGAACTGTTATCTCTGAATGAAAAGCAGGGAAGATTGCTTTAATCATGTTGATATGTCACTTGTATCCCTAGGCTCTCCAGGACTTTTGTCATAAAGCAAGGTTGGATTTTGTCAAAGGCCCTTTCTTCATCTAATGAGATGATAATGTGCGTTTTATCTTTTAGTATGTTTATGTGATGGATTATGTATGTTGAATCATCCTTGCATTTCGTGGTTGAAGTCACCTTGATCATGATGGAAAAACACTTTGATATGTTCTTGAATTTGCTTTGTAAGAATTTTACTGAGAATTGAGATAATAGCTATGTTCCTAATGTACATTGGTCTATGAATTCTTAAAATCTTGGTATTAATAAGTTATTATTTACATCTTTAGCTCAGCTTCCCTTCCATCTTTTCCTCCTAGTTCCTTCCTTCCATCCTCCCCACCATCTCCCTCCTCTTTTTTCCCTCAGAAAAAAAGGAAGCCTCTCCTAGATATCAACTAGCCTTGGCAGATCAAGTTGCAGGAAACCTAGACTCATCTCCTATTGAGGAGAGATACGGAAGCTAAGTAGAGTGAAAGGTATTCAGAGGCAAGCAACAGAGTCAAAGACAATCCCTCCTCTTGCTGTATGGAGTCCCACAGGAAGACTCAGCTACACAACTGTAATGTATGTACAGAGGGCCTAGGTTAGTCCCATGCATGCTTCCTGGTTAGTGATTCAGTCTCTGTGAGCTGGTAAGGACTGATGTTAGTTGACTATGTTGTTTTTCTTGCAGTGTTCTTGACCCTTCTGTCTCCTACAGTCCTTTCCCTCCAAGCTCCACCTGATTTTTGGCTATGGGTCTCTGTACCTGTTTCCATCAGATACTGGGTGAAACCTCTTGAAGGATGTATTAGTCAGGGTTCTCTAGAGACACAGAACTTACGGACAGTCTCTAGATAGTAAAGGAATTTATTGATGACTTACAGTCGGCAGCCCAATTCCCAACAATGGTTCAGTCGCAGCTGTGAATGGAAGTCCAAGGATCTAGCAGTTACTCAGTCTCACGCAGCAAGCAGGCGAAGGAGCAAGAGCTCGAGCTAGACTCCCTTCTTCCAATGTCCTTATATTGTCTCCAGCAGAAGGTGTAGCCCAGATTAAAGGTGTGTCCCACCACACCTTTAATCCCAGATGAAAGGCGTAGCCCAGATTAAAGGTGTGTTCCTTAAACTCGGAGATTCAATCTTCTGGAATCCATAGCCACTATGGCTTAAGATCTTCAAACCAGGATCCAGATAAGGATCTCCAAGCCTCCAGATAAGGGTCACTGGTGAGCCTTCCAATTCCGGATTGTAGTCATTCCAAATATAGTCAAGTTGACAACCAGGAATAACCACTACAATCCACCCCTTGTCAACTTGACACAAATAATATCTCATGTTCACATGAAACAATAACAAGGTTGTAAATACGCCTAACATGATATAACTATTCCTCGTACAATCGCAAACGCATTTGTAAATTTACAATGGGCATTCATATTACTTTATAATCCTCGTTTCTGCAACTGGTTACGTGGCCTTAATTGGTATTTATAACTACCTTCCTCTACTACCCATTCTGTATTTCCTTCTCCTTCAGCCAGCACCTCAGCAGGTCTTGGCTCTTTTCCTGGAGGATTGACCCATACCTTCATTCCTGATGGGTCTGCATCCTTTGTCATCCTGCTTGGATTAGGCTGTTGTAGTTTCCCATTGACTTTAATCACAGGACATGGTAGTACTAAGACACGCCCTAAGGGATCTCCTACACTCCAGACATAATCTTGCTTACCACCATTGTGAAGAGTTAATCCAATTTCCCCATGGTAATCTGGATCTATCACCCCTCCTAACACTGTTATTCCTTTTTTAGCCTGTTGGTTTAAGGGCATTAGAAGCCCAAAATGACCAGGGGGAAGTCTGAGCTTCCAGTTCAATGGAATGTTTGTTGTAGCTCCTGGTAGGAGCACTCCCCTCTCTGGAGCCAAAACTTCTAGGCCAGCAGAACCTAGAGTTATGGGGACAGGAAGCAAAAATTTTCCTAGAGGGTCACTAGGAGTGATAGTAAGTGGAACTATTCCTTTTTCCACCCCTTGATTCCTGGACCCATGAATCCTGGCTATGGGTGAAACTGTACCATATATCGAGCGCTGATTCAAAGCATATACTGCCTTCTGAAGGACTCTACCCCAGCCTTCCAAGCTGTTACCACCTAGTTGGCGCTGTAACTGCGTCTTCAAAAGGCCATTCCATCTTTCTATCAGACCAGCTGCTTCAGGATGATGGGGAATGTGGTAAGACCAGTGAATTCCATGATCGTGGGCCCACTGTCGTACTTCTCTGGCTGTGAAATGAGTTCCTTGGTCAGAAGCAATACTGTGTGGAATACCATGACGATAGATAAGGCATTCTGTCAGTCCGTGAATGGTGGTTTTAGCAGAGGCATTACGTGCAGGAAAGGCAAATCCATAACCAGAATAAGTATCTACTCCAGTAAGAACAAAACACTGTCCTTTCCACGAAGGAAGTGGTCCAATGTAGTCAACCTGCCACCAGGTTGCTGGCTGGTCACCTCGAGGAATGGTGCCATATCTGGGACTCAGTGTTGGTTTCTGCTGTTGGCAGATCTGGCAATCAGCAGCAGCTGTAGCCAGGTCAGCCTTGGTGAGTGGAAGCCCGTGTTGCTGAGCCCAAGCATAACCTCCATCTCGACCACCATGACCACTTTGTTCATGTGCCCATTGAGCAATGACAGGGATGGCTGGGGAGAGAGGCTGATTGTCCACAGAACGGGTCATCTTATCCACTTGATTATTGAATTCCTCCTCAGCTGAAGTCACCTTTTGGTGAGCATTTACATGGGACACAAATATCTTCACATCCTTTGCCCATTTGGAGAGATCTATCCACATACTTCTTCCCCAGATGTCTTTCTCACCAATTTTCCAATTGTGATCTTTCCAAGTCCCTGACCATCCAGCCAATCCATTGGCTACAGCCCATGAGTCAGTGAATAATCGTACATCTGGCCATTTCTTCTTGCAAACAAACTGTAATACCATGTGTACTGCCCGAAGTTCTGCCCACTGTGAAGATTTCCCTTCACCTGTGTCTTTCAGGGTTGTCCCAGAAAGGGGTTGTAATGCTGCAGCTGTCCACTTCTGGGTGGTGCCTGCATAACGTGCAGAGCCATCAGTAAACCAGGCTCTAGTCTTCTCCTCTTCGGTCAGTTGATCATAGGGAACACCCCATGAGGCTGTAGGCGCATGCTTGGCAGCAGATGGCATTGTAACAGGAGTAGAAACCATAGGCATTTGAGCAACTTCTTCATGTAACTTGCTTGTGCCTTCAGGACCTGCTCTGGCCCGATCACGTATATACCACTTCCATTTGATAATAGACTGCTGCTGTGCGCGTCCCACTTTATGACTTGCAGGGTCTGATAGTACCCAGCTCATGATGGGTAGTTCAGGTCGCATAGTAACTTGGTGTCCTATTGTCAAACGTTCAGTTTCCACTAAGGCCCAATAGCAGGCCAAGAGCTGCTTTTCAAAGGGAGAATAGTTGTCTGCAGATGATGGTAGAGCTTTGCTCCAAAATCCCAAAGGTCTTTTCTGTGATTCACCTACAGGGGCCTGCCAGAGGCTCCAAACAGCATCTCTATCAGCCACAGACACCTCAAGTACCATCGGGTCTGCTGGGTCATATGGTCCAAGTGGTAGAGCAGCCTGCACAGCAGCCTGGACCTGTTGAAGGGCCTTCTCCTGTTCCAGGCCCCACACAAAGCTAGCAGCTTTCCGAGTCACTTGGTAAATAGGCCTAAGTAACACACCCAAGTGAGGGATGTGTTGTCTCCAGAATCCAAATAGACCCACTAAACGTTGTGCTTCTTTCTTGGTTGTAGGAGGGGCCAGGTGCAATAACTTATCTTTCACCTTAGAAGGAATATCTCTGCATGCCCCACACCACTGGACTCCTAAGAATTTCACTGAGGTAGATGGTCCTTGAATTTTGGTTGGATTTATTTCCCATCCTCTGATACGCATAAGTGTTACCAATGAGTCCAAAGTGGTTGCTACTTCTTGCTCACTTGATCCAATCAGCATAATGTCATCAATATAGTGCACCAATGTGATATTTTGTGGAAGATCCAAACTATCAAGATCCCTTCTAACTAAATTATGACACAGGGCAGGAGAGTTAATATATCCTTGAGGCAAAACTGTGAAGGTATACTGTTGGCCTTGCCAACTGAAAGCAAATTGCTTCTGGTGGTCCTTATGGACAGGTACTGAGAAGAAGGCATTTGCCAGATCAATAGCCGCATACCAGGTGCCAGGAGATGTGTTAATTTGCTCAAGTAACGAAACTACATCTGGTACAGCAGCTGCAATTGGAGTTACCACCTGATTTAGTTTTCGATAATCAACTGTCATTCTCCATGATCCATCTGTTTTCTGCACTGGCCAGATAGGAGAGTTAAACGGAGATGTGGTGGGAACCACCACCCCTGCATCTTTCAAGTCCTTGATAGTGGCAGTAATTTCTGCAATTCCTCCAGGAATACGATACTGTTTTTGATTCACTATTTTCTTTGGCAGAGGCAACTCTAAAGGCTTCCATTTGGCCTTTCCAACCATAATAGCCCTCACTCTACAGTTCAGGGAACCAATATGAGAATTCTGCCAATTTCTGAGTATATCTATCCCAATTATACATTCTGGAACTGGGGAAATCACCACAGGATGTGTCCGGGGACCTATTGGACCTACTGTGAGTCGGACATCAGTCAAAACTCCATTAATCACCTGCCCTCCATAAGCCCCTACTTTAACTGGAGGGCCACAATGTTTCTTGGGATCCCCTGGGATCAGTGTCAACTCAGAACCAGTATCCAGCAGACCCCGAAAAGTCTGATTATTTCCTTTTCCCCAGTGTACAGTTACCCTTGTAAAAGGCCGTAGGTCCCTCTGGGGAAGAACTGGAGAAAGGGTAACAGCAAAACCTTTGAGTGTCTTATCAAGATCCTTCCTCAGCGGAACCTGGCCACCCCTTCATTCAAGGGGTTCTGGATCTGCAAACTGTCTCAAGTCTGGAAATTGATTCACTGGCCGAGATTGCTGTTTACCACGATCTAATGTAGCCTTTCTTTCATTTGGCTGTTTACCACGATCTAATGTAGCCTTTCTTTCATTTGTTTGAGAATTTTTCTGCTTATACAGATCAAACAAATATGCAGTAGGCTTCCTATGTATTTCATTCCTGGAAACACCATGATTGGTTAGCCAGTACCAAAGGTCCAACCGAGTCATGCCATTATAAATTTCACCTCTCCTGTGCTGACCATTACTGGGTATGTTATTATAAACATTCTTTTGTCTACGCTGTCCATTATAATAACTAGAATCACCTTGTCTCCAGCGATTCAATGCTGCCACCTGGCCCTTGTTACCTCGGAATCCAACTAAACCCAGTGAATTTAATTCATCTAATTGAGCAGAAGCATCTCCAATGCTAAGATCTGGCACAAGGAAAAGGGAAAGAACAAAACCCTTCAAATGTGCTGGTGCCCCTCTCACCAATTTGCGTCTTATAGAGCTGGTGAAAGGCATATCTTCTGGACCTTCCCATTGTGGAGAATTATGCTTTACACAATATATCCACTCTAGCATTGCAATTTCCCTAAGTCTTAAAATCCCTTCATCAACACTAAGCCACGGAATATCAGGCATCTCCAAGTCATTTCCAGTAGGCCATCTTTTGATAAACACCTCAGCCAACCATTCAAACAAACTTTTGACACCCTTTTTAACTATGCGAGCTTCCATATTAAACCTAGAATCTCTACTCAGAGGACCCATGTCAATAAACTCAGCCTGCTCTAGTTTTATGTTCCTTCCACCCTTATCCCACACCCTTAAAATCCATTCCCACACATATTCACCAGGTTTCTGCTTGAATGAATTAGCAAACTCATTAAGCTCCTTAGTAGTGTAGCGAATTTCCTCATGGACTACACTTTCTACCTCCCCTCTAGGAGCCTGTTTTGCTTTGAGTCTGGTTACAGGTCTAGAAGAAACTATTGGTGGGCCGTGAGCAGACTCTGCAAAATTAATTTCCTCATGTGGGGAAGGCATTATTTCAAGAGGTGGGGCTGAGGGTACTACTTCCTCAGGTGGGGCAAACCCTTGAGAATCTGAGGATTCAAAATTCTCAGCTTCAACATGGTCTTCCCACACATCCCCGTCCCATGTTGTAGGATCCCATTCTTTGCCAATTAGAGCCCTTACTTTAACTGTCGACACACTCTGAGGCTGAGACTTGAATTTTCACTGTAGTTCAGCCAACCTTACAATGAGAGTTTCTGTTTGATTTTCTGCAACTTGAGCTCTATTGCTACAAGAGAGAAGATTCTCCTCAAGGACACACTTAGCAACTTTTAGATCGTTTACTTGTGTCTGGAGACTTTCGATTTTATCACACAACTCCTTCCTTTCATTCATCATTTTTTCCACAGATACTAAGAGCAGCCAGCCAGTAAAATCATTTTCCGATTTTTTCCCCATCTTGTAGAAAGCTTTGTGCACTGAATCACCTAATTCATTAAGAAAATCAAGGTCATTAGCTTCTTTAAGTTCGGAATATAGTTTCAACCATGGGTCTTCAAAATTCTCTGAGCTCCCAGGAGGGAGAGAGTCTGGAGAGGTTTCAATAGTTGAAAGTGCTGGTGGATCAACAAGCCAATTCCAGTATTTTAAAAGATTCATCCTTGTACTTCTGTTACTCTAGAACCACTCCTGGTACCAACTTCTGTATTAGTCAGGGTTCTCTAGAGTCACAGAACTTACGGACAGTCTCTAGATAGTAAAGGAATTTATTGATGACTTACAGTCGGCAGCCCAATTCCCAACAATGGTTCAGTCGCAGCTGTGAATGGAAGTCCAAGGATCTAGCAGTTACTCAGTCTCACGCAGCAAGCAGGTGAAGGAGCAAGAGCTCGAGCTAGACTCCCTTCTTCCAATGTCCTTATATTGTCTCCAGCAGAAGGTGTAGCCCAGATTAAAGGTGTGTCCCACCACACCTTTAATCCCAGATGAAAGGCGTAGCCCAGATTAAAGGTGTGTTCCTTAAACTCAGAGATTCAATCTTCTGGAATCCATAGCCACTATGGCTTAAGATCTTCAAACCAAGATCCAGATAAGGATCTCCAAGCCTCCAGATAAGGGTCACTGGTGAGCCTTCCAATTCCGGATTGTAGTCATTCCAAATATAGTCAAGTTGACAACCAGGAATAACCACTACAAAGGATAAAACAGCAGACTACAGAATGAGAAAAGGTCTTCACAACCCATATATATGACACAGGACTGATATCCAAAATGTATAAATAACTCAAAAAACTAGGCATCAACAAACCAAATAACCCAATTTAAAAATGACATACATATATGAACAGAGAATTGACAACAAACAAATCTTTAATCACTAAGAAGCACTCAAAGAAAAATTCAATATCTTTAGCCATCAGAGTAATGCAAATCAGAACATTTAAAGTCTATCCTATACCTATCAGAATGACTAAGATCAAAACCACAAGTTACTGTTCATGCTATTGAGATTGTAGAACAAGGGGAACACTCCTCCACAGCTGGTGGGAGTGAAAACTTGTCCAGCCGCTTTGGAAATCAATTTGGCAGTTTCTCAGGAAATTGAGAATAGATCTACCACAAGATCGAGCCAAACTACTCATGTACATATACTCAAAAGGAGCTCCTCATTATCACAAGGACACTTACTCCACTATGTTCATTTTGGCTTTAGTTGTAATAGCCAGAAACTATAAACAACCTAGATGTCCCTCAACCAAAGAATGAATAAAGAAAATTTACACAATAGAGTATTAGTCAACTACTAAAAACAATGACATCATGATATTTTCAGTCAAATGTATGGAACTAGAAACAGTCATACTGAGTGAGATAACTGAGACCCAGAAAGACAAACATGGTATGAATTCACTTTTAAGTCATTATTAGCCATAAAGTAAAGGATAACCATGGTATGATCCACAAACCCAATGATGCTTAGTAACAAAAGGGCTCAAGGGGGATGCTATAACCTTTCTGAAATGGGGAAATATAATAGACATAGGGAATGAACAGAGGGGGGGTGATGGAAATAGGAGGGATCAGATTGGAAGAGTACAGAGGAAGAGAGTACTGGGAAAGAACATGGAATGGAGATGGGAGTTGGCATCTCTGGGACAAGCTAGAATCCTAGGATAATGGAAACTCCCAGGAACTCTAGAGAAGATGCCTAGCAATGGGGCATATGGAGCCTGAACCACCCATCTCCTATAACCAAGCAAGACTTTCTATATTGGGAAACAATTGGAAGCCAGCCACAAATCATTTGACCTATAATTTGTCCTAACTACAATATTTCCTGCCTATAAGATTTGCAGGAGTAAAGATAAAGCAGAAGTTGACAGAATAGACAACCGATGACTGGTCTAACTAGGGACCCATGCTGTGAGAGGAAGCCCATCTCTGACACTTTTAATAGTCTGCTATAGTTGCATACTTGCATACTGGTCTTTGCTTGCTTGTGTGTGTGTGTGTGTGTGTGTGTGTGTGTGTGTGTGTGGTGTGTGTGTGTGTGTGTGTGTGATGTTAGTGTAATTTTATACAAGGGTATAAGTGGTTTCATAAAAGGAATTTAGAAATGTGTGTTTCGTTTCGACTTTGTAAACTAATTTGAAGAGCTTTGGGATTACTTCTACTTTGAAGTTCTAGTAGGATTCTGCCCTAATTTCATCTGGCCCTGAGTTCCTGAGTCAAAAAAATGTTTATTACTGCTTTAATTTCAGTAGGAGTTATAATTTCTATGGTAGTTTATCAAATTTTCTTCTATTTTCTCTATACTTTCATGAGATCTTTACTCCTGAAATGCACCCACCATGTCTGCAAAGGAAACTCACTGTGTTTTGCTTAGTAACTTGTATGGGTGTCCTGAGACACCTATACACTTCAAGGAATTACACAAATAGGATTATAAATTACTGATGGGAAACAAGGGATATCATCAGAAGACTTACAAGTATTGAAATCTAGTCCCTCAAGGCATGAGAAAAATAGCCAGGGGAAATGAGTTTTATCTGTGATACACACAAGGTAACTTACACTGCAGCTGAAGGATCTTGGAAAGTGATACAAACTGAGTTTTATACCCCAGGGATCATAGAATATCCTGTGCTAAAGCCCTGAAGAGCATCCTGTTCCCAAGAATTATTCAAATAGTCTGCACTGGCCTGTTCTAATTCAAGATTGTTCCATTCCAAGTAAATTGTATAGTTTCTCTTGAGATCTGAAGCAACAACAAAAACAACAACAACAACAACAACAAAAAGAAGGTGAAATGTAACCAACTCAATACTCCTGGAGAATCTTCCTACAAGGATGAGAAGCTCAAATACTAACCCCAGAAACATTCATACTAGTTCTACAAAACTTTAGGACAGCTCTTTCTGATCTCTTTAGGCAATGAGTGCTTTAAACTTCCCTTTAAAATGTCTTTGTTTTTCAACCAAATGCTTTTTCTTTCAAGAATGCAAGAATAAAATGTGTCCCACACTGTAAAGAAGGCAGCTTAAATTGGTTCTTATAGCCTCTTATTGAATAATACCTCTTATTGAATAATATATGTAAGTGGACATCATAGCATACTCTTTAAAACTAAAGTTTAATGAGAAAAATAATTTTAGGGCACTAAGTTTAGATTAAGTTTTATTAAATAGCAAGTTATAAGAGATACAGATTGTTATGTTATAACTATATTTCCAGGAATATTGCCAACTAAATTCTTGCTTTGAAATATAATGTGTAAAATTTAGTGTAATAAAAATTACTAGGTTAAACAAATAAGATATTTTTTTAACTTTTGGCCTTTTTACACTGCAAATGATTCTAAATTTAAGAAATCAAATTAGAGAAAGTAATAATTTTTAAAGACATTTTATAAAATCATTGGTTCAGTAATATACCCACAAAAAGTTTCTAAAATCCTAAAGGGTATTTCTTTTAGATCACCTCTATGAAACAATGGCACTTTAGGGGACTCCTTGAGACAAGGAGGAGGAGGAGGAGGAGGAGGAAGGAGGAGGAGGAGGAGGAGGAGGTTTATATTATAATATTCTGCTAAACATCTGTGGGTGTTTCATCTATAGGAATGAACCTAGTAAGATGCTGATGAAACTCTAAAACATGTGAAGAAAATTGTTATAATAGAAATATTATTAGCCTGAGACTAAGTTTAATGATATCTTAATATATAAGGAAAATAACCCATTTCTGAAGAATGCTTGGTTATACATTAGGGTATAGTTGAAAGGAAAGATGACTAGGCACATAAATCAAGAGCTTGGAATTTTGACTCAACTTACATGAAGAAATAATTCTACACTTGCAACATAGATCTAGCTTGCTTCAGAATTTCTAGGAATGTGTCCCTCCTATGTGACTTCTATTTTTTCCTTTTATACACAGGAACATCTATCTTGGTTATCAAATATCTATGTGCAAGATGTAGAGGAATTACTTAGGCTTTTTAGTTCATAGGCTTTCTAATGAAGATAAAATTTAAAGAGCCATACTAAAAGAAAGACAGATGGTGAGGCTCATCTGAATCTGGTCAAATTGCATGATGAGGTGGTCATTGAACTGTTGAACTACTGAGAGACAGCTTGTGTATTGCAAGAGAGAAATACAAAGTTTATATTTAAGTACAATATTTAGAAATATACATATGTCTTTCATTTCATCAGAAGAAGGAATGAGATGAAAGCCTTACCCAAGCTGTAGCTTCTAACCTTACTATAACCTAATCTTCCACCAGCATGGGTCCTGAAGGCTTTAGATTTCAGCCTCGATCTGCTAACCTGGCTCTGGAATGGTTCAGCCTTTGAGAGTTACTGTTGAATATGCTCACCCTATCTAGTTCTTTCTGATCTCTGGATAGTTGGTTCAACTTATCTGTTCTGGTTCAGCTTGTTTGCAATGTAATTGATTCAATCCGGCTTTTATCTGCTTCTCACTCAATTGTTGTTTGGCTTCAAACTATCTCTGGAAGTTTCTTCTAATCTCCTGTCTCCTTATTCGCGGGCTTCATCTAACTCTGCTGACCTGTACTGAACAGCATAAACTAACAAACTCACACAATTTCCTTGCACTGAGTCCCAACTGACTGACTGGACTCTTCCTGCCATGCTCTTAAATAGCTTCTCATTCCTGCATTCTTCTGAAAGTTTACCATATCCAACTTTAACTCATTCTGTTAAATCCTTCTCTGATTCATAACTTTGTCTGCTCCCCAATTAGAAGTCACTTTCAAGCATATCTGCTACAAACCAATTTTACCTTAAAGGTATATACTAAGGGAGTGTGTTTTTATTCAAGTCAGAGGGATTAAAGGTATGTGACATGTCTGCATTCCAGGAGTACACACAGACTTAGGACTTTGGATACAATCCCTTGCCAGAGCAGCCACGCTGCTGGATTAAAATTCCTCTACATCATTAATTACCGTGATCCTAAGAACAGCTGAAGACATTTACATTCCATCGATAATATTTTCATGTCTCACACTCTGCTTATGACTGATGATAATAAAGGCCTTAAAGGTAGTGGTATCCACACAACCCTCTTTTCAATTAGAGCACCTAAACTTTTGACATTATCATGATACAATCTTGAAAAGGCATATGTTTTGTGGCTCTTGATGTAATGTCACTTAAATTATATGGACTTTGTTTTACTTTATTTTAGTGGTATTCCTCTTAGTGTAAAAATTTGAAGAAGTAAATAAACAAAGACCACTCCTACACATTTCCAGTGGGATTCTACCATGGAAGCCAGAACCAGCTATCAGATATGTGAGCAAAGGATCCTCAGAAATCACAGCCTCCAGTCCACACATATGATGCACCATGGATCATATTCAGCAAGTCAGCACCGACTCTTCCCAAAAGTGCATGCATGAGAATTTTTTAAGCCATGAACTATCCTATATAGCAGTAGACTGCTAATGCCGTTCTTCATAAATCATAAGGGCTCAGCTCCTCCAATTTGACCCAAGAGACTACAACTTCTTTCAAAAATTAAAATGGCTGTTTTGAGCTAGCAAGATAATTCAGCATGGTAACACACTTGCAATATAAACTTGACAACCTAATTAATCCACAAAACAATGGATGTAGAAAATAGCCTGGACAATATTGTCCTTTTATTTCAGTGTACAAACAATTATACATGCATATTACACATGATAATAATGAAATTTAAATAAATTGCAACTTCTTTTCAAAGTAGTGAGTCAAGTCAAACCATGTTTAAAAAAAAGCAAAAATATATGCATGCAACATTTAGTAGAATAAATATACTTGTGTTTCTTTTAACTGTTCTTTTATAATGAAGCATGATAGAAATTGGAAAGCATATATATGCGTTTGAAACACATGGCTATATATACAAATGGTTGTAAATTTAGCTGGTTTAGTACGGTGAGAAAACATGTTAAAATTAACAAACCCTTCCGCTCTAATAGATAGATAGATAGATAGATAGATAGATAGATAGAGATAATATAGATATATATTAGATAGATAGACTGTATATATAATATATATATACATGTATATATATTATGATAAATCAATGAAAGGTTTTGAATACCCTACTCAAAATGTCATCAATTTTCAAATCTCAGTCCTTTTCCTTTTTATAAGTCAGAGTCTTACTTTAGCTCCAGCTGGGCTCAAACTCACTCTAATCCTCCTGCAACATCACCCTTCTTAAAAAATCATATTACTTAAAATATATTTCAATTGTTTGTTCATCTGTTTGTAAATATACAATAATGCTGTATAATAGCAATTAATTGATCAATTATATTTAATTTTAAGTTACATTTTATTTTTCAACTTTCAGCACAATTACCTAGAAGACTAAAGCAAAGAATATGTTTTGGATGCTTCAAAAGGATTTCCACAGTTTAATATATGCATTAGCTTCAGTCCAGAGATGATCAAAGTTAGTGTGAAAAAGGTAAAAATATTCGAAGGTCTCAGGTTCATGTGATAAAAATTCTAGGAATTTAACATTCTCTACTGATCCATAATAATTCATTGAGCTATTAAATAAGAAAATATTGTGAGCATGAAAATAAGCTTTAAATAAAGTATATTAATTATTATTTGCACTTTAATAGAAGTTCATTATTTGTTTTAATAAATCATCCTAATAAATATTTTCTAGGGTAAAAATCATTAATATATTATTGTATAATTTTATTAGTACTCTTTATATTTCAGGCTTTGAAGTAGTTTTTACATTTAATATTCATAAATTCATAAAACCATCCATAGTGTTTGTTTTGAATATTTTTATTTCATTTCTTATTGCACTAATGAAAGATTTACATCCATAGGGTACATTTAATATCCAATTCAACTAATTAATATCAGACTCCATAGAGAAAACAATACTTTGCAGCAACCTATATAAACAGACTTCTCATCTTCTCATGTATATATATATATATGATATATGTGTGTGTGTGTGTATGAAGGATTGTAATGTAAAAAAGTATAACAGTACATTTATACAAAGTATATTTAAAATATATGCAGATATATTTAAAGTATATAAATATGTTTGGAGTATATACATATAAGTAATAACTTCATATTTCTATGTTAAGTTTTAAACAAAGGAGGTTTTAGTGAACTGACCCACATGACTGTAGATTGACAAACCCAAATCTTCCGAGACACTGATTTAACAGGGTAGAAATCCCAACAGTTGACATGACAGCCTTATTTCAAGCATAACACAGAGGCAGGTTCCTTTTCCTTTATGCGCTCTTACTCGTTCCTCTTAAGCCTTTGCTGAATATCTAAAGTCCACCTACACTGTAGGAATAATCTAGTCACAGTCTACGGATTTAAATGTTTATCACATCTACAAAACAGTTTCACAGAAATGTCTAGACGGGTATTTGACCAAACAAAGCTGCAACCAGCACTGCCAAGTTTATACATGAAATTTTCTAAGTAAAGCTGATTGTATAATTTGCAGTTTTATTTTAGAAGAAATGCAAAGTAAAAATCATAAAAGTACATTTAAAAAGGAAAACAGAAATTAACGCAGAAAGTTATTAGACAATTTCATTAAAAATACTATATCCCTACATAGAAACACCCACCATCAATGTGAAGTTCACAAATAACCAAATATATTTAATATTTTTTCTATCTCCTGTTTTTTTTGCATTGTACTCTATATGGGAGAGGGGTATGAATATGCCACATCATATATGTGCAGATCAAAAGAAAACTTGGAGGCAGTTCTCTTTGTCTGCCATGTATGCCCCAGTTTTCTTTATGTGGCTGCAACAAAACACTCTGAACTGAAGCAAGATAGGTAAGAAAGGGTTTCTGTGTCTTACACTTCTAGATCATGATCCCCAAGAAAAGTGAGGGTAGGAGATCAAGGAGGGGGTTGAAGCAGAAAAAGTGGAGAAACACTACTTGCTACTAGGACCACAAGTATTCTGGAAATTGAATCCAGATCTTCAGGCATAGTGATAAGTGACTTCCCTGCCCCCATGGGAGGTAGAGGGTGGGAGGAATTTGGGAGGAAGAGAGGGAGGGGGAGAAAAGAGGGTGTAGGATCAGGTATGGGAGGGGTCAGGGATGATATACAGAGGGTCAAGAATTTGGACAAGTGACTTTTACACACAGAAAGATCTAGTCATCCCCTAAGTACTGTTTTATAATTTTAAACATATAATACTAAATACTTTAATTGATTGATAGGCATATAGACATTGGTAGGCACAAAAAGAATAGGTAGATAGAGGAATAGAATAATAAATGTTTTGAAGGGAGATAAATACTTTGACTGAGTATTTGTCAGATTCTCCCTTTAGCTTTGAGTGTCTGCTAGACACTAAACCAAAAGAAACAGGAAATTTTGCTCCTCCAAATTCTGTTTCATGTTTTAAACAAATGATGTAACTGCATTTTAAAATATATCTTTAGTGTGTTACAGTTGTTTTCATTTTGTTGGCACAGAGATGAAGTAATATATACTTGAGATGAATCTTACCTTGATTATTAGCCATGTTGGATTAAAATAGGTCTGTTACTTTGAAAATCAGGGTCAATGCTAGGACGACATAAGACTCATTAGACTTTGTTTCCCAGTGTATTTGAGTTGGAATGTTTTTCCCAGCGCAGTATTGCTGGGCAGCAGGGAATAATGGATGGGGGGGGGGTGTAAAGCCATTAAACCTTTATAATCATTTATTAAAACAATGCATTTTTAATATGAATGAGTTCATCCATACCATCGTTGAGTTAATTCTTGGCAGTTAATTATTGTAAATTCATTTTGGGCTTCTTTGTTTCTCTTTCACCTACCACCTTGCTCCTCTACCATGTCACAAAGCAACAAGAAAGGCCTCAGCAAAGGCTGGCCTGATGCCAGTGCTATGTTCTACATAATGCCGGCCTTCTGAAGAGAAAACAGAATAAATTCCATTTCCTCTGTATCCTCCTCTCAGAGGGATACTATCCTTGAGCATGTGGAGAGTCACCCAAGATGGCAACACTACTAGCAGGTTTTTCTTTGACTCGTTTTTCTTCTACATCTCTCTATTAAGTTGTCTTACACTTATATGGGACTAATAATTAGCTGCCCTTACTTTTAGCAATGTCCTATCTAGAAAATTTTCACCAATTTGCTCTATTGCATTCAGGGAGTGATATAAGTCGTATACAGTTTCTTGACCGGTCTGTAGTTCATTCTGACCCCAAGAGAGCTTTCTTTCCATGTCTCATTCTCTATTCTCTAATTAACCACGTTGACTGTGGTTTTATTTGTTACTATTAATAAAGAAATGTTATAGTTTTTGTTTTGTTTTGTTTTGATTTGTTTTGGTTTTTAGCACACTTAAAACTCAGTGTTCTTTTCTTTCTTTTTTGCTGGGTGGTTAATTTTTCTTAACTTTTAATTGATCTTTATTTTGTTACACTCCATATTTTATCCTTCTCCCAGTCCATCCTCAGTCACCTACCTTCTCCCAGTTCCCCATCCCAAGCCTCCTCCCCAACCATCTGTCTCCACGATGATGCCCCCACCCCTCCACCCCAGTCCCCATCAACCTCTAAACTCCCTTGGCCTCCAGTCTCTTGAGGGTTAGGTGCATCTTCTCTGACTAAACCCAGGCCCAGCAGTCCTCTGCTGTGTATGTGTTCAAGGCCTCATATCAGCTGATGTATGCTGCCTGGTTGGTGGTCCAGTGTCTGAGAGATCTCAGGGGTCCATATTAATTAAGACTGCTGGTCCTCCTACAGAGTCCTGTCCTTGTTCTTAATAGCTGAGTAGTACTCCATTGTGTAAATGAACCATATTTTCTGTATCCATTCTTCTGTTGTGGGACATCTAGGTTGTTTACAGCTTCTGGCTATCACAAACAAGGCTGCTATGAACATAGTGGAACACATGCCCCTGTGGCCTGGTGGGACATCTTTAGGGTATATTCCTAAGAGTGGTATAGCTGGGTCTTCAGGTAGATCTAATTCCAATTTTCTGAGTTATCTCCAGATTGATTTCCAGAGTGGATGTACCAGTTTACAATTTCTATCACCTGAGGTTTTGATCTTAGCCATTCTGATTGGTGTAAGGTAGAATCCCAGTGTCATTTTGATTTGCATTTCTCTGATCACTAAGAACTTTGAACATTTCTTTAGGTGCTTCTCTGCTGTTTGAGATTCCTCTGTTGTGAATTTTCTGTTTACTTCTATACCCCATCTTTCGATTGGGTTGTTTGTTTGTTTTTTTGTAATTAGCTTCTTGAGTTCTTTATATATTTTGGATATTATCCCTCTTTTGGATGTAGGATTAGTAAAGTTTTTCCCAGTCTGTCAGTTATTGATTTGTTCTATTGACTCTGTCCTTTGCCTTACAGAAGTTTTCCAGTTTCATGAGGTTGCATTTATCAATCTTGATCTTATCTTAAAGTTTGAGCCATTGGAGTTCTGTTTAGGAAATTTCCCCCTGTGCCAATGAGTTCAAAGCTGTTTCCCAATTTCTCTTCGATTAGATTGAGTGTGTCTGGTTTTATGTTGAGGACGTTAATCCACTTGGACTTGAGCTTTGTGCAAGGTGACAAATATGGGTCTATTTTCATTTTTCTACATACAGACAGCCAGTTAGACCAGACCATTCATTGAAGATGCTTTCCTTTATCCATTGTATATTTTTGGTTTCTTTGTCAAAGATCAGGTGTGCGTTAAATATGTGGTTTTATTTCTGAGTCTTCAATTCTATTCCACTGATCAACCTGTCTCTCTGTCCTGATACCATGATGATTTTTTTCTATTGCTATAAAGTACAGCTTGAGGTCAGGGATGTGATTCCCCAGTAGTTATTTTATTTTTTCTTTCTTTCTTTCTTTCTTTCTTTCTTTCTTTCTTTCTTTCTTTCTTTCTTTCTTTCTTTCTTATTGGATATTTTATTTATTTACATTTCAAATGTTATCCCCTTTTCTGGCTTCCCCCCCCCGGAAGCCCCCATTCCATCCTCCCTCCCCCTGCTTCTATGAATGTGCTTTCCCACCCACTCACTCGCTCCCACCACCACACCTTGGCATTCCCCTATATTGGGTCATCTAACCTTCAAAGGACCAAGGGACTCTCCTCCCACCAGTATCTCTGGAAGAGCATCCAGTGCTCTTAACCACTGAGCCATCTTTCCAGGTGTCCAGCAGTTCTTTTATTGTTAAGAATTGTTTTTGCTATTCTGAGTTTTTTGCCTTTCCAGATGAATTTGAGAACTTCTCTTTCCATGTCTTTGAAGAATTGTGTTGGAATTTTGACAGCAATTGCACTGAATCTGTAGATTGCCTTTGATAGAAGGGCCATTTTTACTATGTTAATTTTGCCAGGCCATGAGCATGGGAGATAGGATACATAAGCAACCCCAAAAATTCTACCAGAGAACTTCTCCAGCTGATAAAATACTTCAGGAACGTGGCCAGATATAAAATTAACTCAAATAAATCAGTAGCCTTTCTTTATACAGATGATAAACAAGCTGGAAAGAAATTATGAAAACAACTCCCTTTACTAGTGATAACTTTACTTCTTCATTGCCAATTTGTATCCCCTTGATCTCTTTTTGTTGTCTTATTATTCTAGGTAGCACTTCCAGTACTATATTGAATAGGTATGGAGAAAGTGGGCATCCTTGTCTTGTTCCTGATTTTAAGTGGGATTGCTTCAAGTATCTCTCCATTTAATTTGATATTGGCTGTTGGTTTGCAGTAAATTGCTTCTGTTATGTGTAGGTGTGGCCCTTGAATTCCTGATCTTGCCAACACTTTGACATGAAGAGGTGTTGTATTTTGTCAAATGCTTTTTCCGCATCTAAGGAGATGACCATATGATTTTTTTTCTTTGTGTTTGTTTATATAGTGGATTACATTAATGGATTTTGTATATTGAACCAACCTTGCATCCCTGGGATGAAGCCTACTTGATTCTGATGAATGATGGTTTTGATGTGTTCTTGGATTTGGTTTGCAAGAATTTTATTGAGTATTTTTTCATCAATATTCATAAGAGTGTTTGGGCTGAAGTTATCTTTCTTGGTTGCATCCTCATGTGGATTAAGTATCACAGTAATTGTGACTTCATAGAATTAATTAGGAGTGTTCCTTCTGTTTCTATTTCATGGAATAGTTTGAGGAATATGATATTAGGTCTTCTTTAAAGTTTTGGTAGAATCCTGCACTAAATCCATCTGGCCCTGTTTTGTTTGTTTGTTTGTTTGGGAGGTTTTGAATGGCTTCTTCTATATCCTTATGGGATATGGGCCTTTTAATTTCCTCCTTCTCTGTTGTTACATTTCCCTTTTCATTTCTGATTATGTTAATTTGGATACTGCCTCTGGACCCTCTATTTAGTTTGGCTAAGGGTTTATCTATTTTGTTGAACCAGCTTTTGGTTTTATTGATTCTTTGTATTATTCTCTTTATTTCTATTTGTTTAATTTCAGCCCTGAATTTGACTATTTCCTGCCTTCTACTCCTCTTGGGTGTGTTTGCTTCTTTTTGTTCTCAGGTGTGCTGTTAAGTTCCTAGTGTAAGATCTCTCCAGTTTCTTTTTTTTTTTTCTCTTCTTTTTTTTTTTATTACGTATTTTCTTCAATTACATTTCCAATGCTATCCCAAAAGGTCCCCCCCCCCCACTCCCCTACCCACCCATTCCCATTTTTTGACCCTGGCATTCCCCTGTACTGGGGCATATAACGTTTGCCTGACCAATGGGCCTCTCTTTCCAGTGATGGCCGAATAGGTCATCTTTTGATACATATGCAGCTAGAGTCAAGAGCTCTGGGGTACTGGTTAGTTCATAATGTTGTTCCTCCGATAGGGTTTCAGATCTCTTTAGCTCCTTGGATACTTTCTCTAGCTCCTCCATTGGGGGCCCTGTGATCCATCCAATAGTTGACTGTGAGCATCCACTTCTGTGTTTGCTAGGCCCTGGCCTAGTCTCACAAGGGACAGCTATATCACCGTCCTTGCAACAAAGGCTTGCTAGTGTATGCAATGGTGTCATCGCTTGGAGGCTAATTATGGGATGGATCCCTGGATATGGCAGTCTCTAGATGGACCATCCTTTTGTCTCAGCTCCAAACTTTGTCTCTGTAACTCCTTCCATGGGTGATTGTTTCCAATTCTAAGAATGAGCAAAGTGTCCACACTTTGGTCTTCGTTCTTCTTCAGTTTCATATGTTTTACATATTGTACCTTATATCTCACTATACTAAGTTTCTTTACCAAGGCACTTAGTGCTATAAATTTCCCTCTTAGCACTGCTTTCATTGTGTCCCATAAGTTTGGATATGTTGTGTCAACATTTTCACTGAATTCCAGGAAGTCTTTAGTTTCTTTATTTATTTCTCCCCTGACCAAGTTATTATTGAGTACAAATTTGTTCAGTTTCCAAGTATATGTGGGCTTTCAGTTGTTTTTGTTGTTATTGAAGACCAGTGTTAGGCTATGGTGATCTGATAGAATGCATGGGATTATTTCAAACTTCTTGTATTGGTTGAGGGTTGCTTTGTGACCAATTATATAGTTGATTTTGGAGATAGTACCATGAGGTGCTGAGAAAAAGGTGTATTCTTTTGTTTTAGGGTGAAATATTCTATAGATATATGTTAAATCCATTTGGTTTATAACCTCTATTAGATTCATTGTGTCTCTGTTTAGTTTCTATTTGAATGACCTGTCCATTAGTGAGAGTAGGGTGTTGAAGTCTCCCACTATTATTGTGTGGAGTGCAACATGTGTTGTATGCTTCAGTAATGTTTCTTTTATGAATGTGGGTGCTGCTGCATTTGAGGCATAGATGTTCAGAATTGAAACTTTCTTTTGGTGGATTTTCCCTTGGTGTATATGAAGTTTCCTACCTCATCATGCTTGTTTCCCACACACACTATTTCAAATTAAGGTATCTCCTTTCTGGAGGTTCTCAGAGCTTTCTTTTATTATAAATTTTCTCACTCTCTAATCAACACATTGATCCACTATTCAGTACATGTTGCACAGCAGTAGCCTATGATATTCCTTCTTTGTCTTTTCTTAATGGAATTTCTGCCACAAGAGCAAATCAAGGTCCTTTGGTTGTCATCAGCCCATGATAGAAAGGGCAGAGCATCCAATCTGTACATGGAAGGTTGTGGTAGAATGTAGCTTTTAATATTTAGACTTATATTTAAACTTATTCATAAAATTAAAAAGCATGGTAAATGGTTGTGTTGTGTTCCAGGGATAAGTAATCTGATGACTGGAGAATATGACCCATCTTTATATTTATTTCCTCTGAAGGTGGAATTCCCATCAAACTTAATTAGAATGGTGAAATAAGAAAAATGGACTTTTATTCAAATAAAACCAATCCTTTTTGTCCTTATCAAATTTTATCATTTTTAAGTAAATGTTGGTGGTGGTGTTTTTTGCTTTTGTTGTTGGGTTTTGTTTTGTTTTGTTTTGTTTTCTCTATGCACTTAGGACAATTTTCTTTGAAGAACTTTTGGGTTGTTTGCTTGCTTTCATGATTGCTTGATTGATTGGTTGGTTGGTTGGTTGATTGAATATTTTTCACAAGCATGATAGTTTTACCAGGGAGTAAATCCATGGGGATTTTTACATAGTCATCAAAGAGGTGAAATCTTAAAAAGTAACTTATTTATCTGATATTATTGGTGAGTAAGCTTACTCTTTCTAGTTCTTTCTGAACTCTCATTGGCTGATTCAACTCAGCTATTCTGGTTCAAACTCCTTTCCAAACTACCTGATTCAATCTGACTCTCTCAGCTTCATATTGAATTACTCTCTTGGCCTCAAACTCTATCAATTTGTTCTAATCTGGCTCCTTCTTATTTTCTACCTTTGACTGCCTTTGCTGACCTGCTCTGAACTTATTAACTCACACGTGAACTCAGCTCCACTCAACTCAACTGACTGACCCTGTGCCGTTTTTTAATAGCTTCTCATTCCTCTGCTAGAAATATCCTATGTCTGACTCATTCTGTCAAATTTTTCTCTGATTCATTGCTTAGTCTGACCCTCAATTAGATGTCATTGGGATTAAAGGTGTGTACTAGAGTGAGTTTTTATTCTATCTAGATCATATTGTAATACAGGCCATGTCTTCATTTCACCCAGATCACATAGACCTACAAGGTCTTCGGATATGATTTTTTTTTTAACTAAAGCAGTCATGTTGCTGTATTCAAATTCCTCCACAAAGTCTTAAGTATCATACACTATTTATACCTTAAAATATGTAAACTACATGTGTCATAACTTTTTCAGTTTACATAACAGTGAGCAGAAAAATAGGAGATGATTATTGCTTCACGGTGGCATGAGGTCTGTAGGCAAAGGAAGAGCATATGTATGTATGTATGTATGTATGTATGTATGAGAATCTTTATAAATGCAAAGCTATGCCATTTTCCTGGCTTCCATTTACTCTGAAATTTTGATCTAGTGACATTTATGTTTCAAGGGTAGGTTCAAAAACCAAATACTAAGAGAAATCTTCCTGAGTCTTACAATTTAGTAAAACTGATTGTTGAAATAATATATAGTCATCTTGTGCTAAATAACAAATTTCTGGGAAAATATCCAATGACTGACTTACACAAAACCCATAGTTGGATTTCTGGCAGACACCTCAAATTTACTATGTCTTAAAAAATAATTGTACAATATTGTTCTTTTACAAACTTGTTTCAAAAATTCCTTCCTATCAGTAAATGCAACAAATTCACACTTAAGTTTTCAAGTCATGAAAGGACCATTCTGATTCACTTCCTCTCTCATCCCTCACATCTCAATTCTTAACATGTGGTAGAGTTTCAGAATGGTGGATCCAGCAGAAACATGTATTTCCCAGTTTTCCCACCAACAAATCCTTAATAAAAACCATCTAATTAATTGCACCACACAATCCCATACTAGATTAGTCTTTAAATTATTCTGACTTATATTCTGTCTACAACAGCATAATGAAATCTGTCTTGGAAAAAAAAGAGTAATATTTTTTGTTCCATTTGCTTCTGGTCACATACCATTGTATTTATAGAAAATTCAACTTTCCTTTCTTGACTTTATCCTTTCAATTTCCTTCTTTAAGTATTTCTGCTTTCTTTGTGGTCAACTTTCTCCTGTTTTTCAAAGATGCAATATTGGTTAGAAAAGGAATTAAGCCCATAGACTCATATATTTGAATGTATAATCAGAATTGAGCAGCACAATTTGAAAAGATTACATTGATTAAAAAGTGAGGTCTCAAAGCCCATGTCAAGCCCAGAATTAGGCTTTCCCCCTTCTCTCTCCCCTCTTTCTCCCCTCTCTCTCCCCTTCCTCTCCTTCCCTTCCTCCCTGCCTGCCTCTCTTTCTTTCCCTCTCCTCCCTCTTCCTCTCCTTCTTGCTCTCTCTCTCTTCCTTTCTCTGCCTGTGGATCAAGTTCAATAACTCTCAATTATTACTCCATAGTGTCTGCTTATGTGCCAAGCTTTCCACCATGATGGTAATGGACTAACCTAATAAACTACAAGCCAACCTACAATTACGTGCTTTCTTTTATAGAAGTTGCCCCAGTCACATTGTCTTCACATCAATAGAATAGTGGCTAATACATGTGACAAGTTTACAGCTTTCACAGAACTATATCACATATTGGTTTTATCTTTTAGAACCCTCTTCATTGTCCATATTTGTTTAACTAATTTTTATGCTTCTTTGAAATGAAATTAAATAATATATGAAAACATACATATCAAACATATTTACAGAGTTACATAAGATGCTCCAATCAATATTCACATTGTGTCTTATTTTAAATTCGAGTGATCCTGTCTATCAGCAATCAATAATCATTTCTTTCTGATGAGATACTGAAAACTTCCTTCTTCTAGAAATCACTTACATCATATTGTACAAATTTTATTTTGTATCTCTGTTGTACTTTGATTATTGTTCATTTTAAACATAAACTATCTTGAATAATCAAGTAAATTTTATGAGTCTCAAATATTTTCCCCAAATATTATCTGGGAATCTTTTTGAGTTTTAAGTATAGCATGCCATTTTAACAATCAAGTCACATATTGTTTCTTTTCATTGGAATAGGTAAAAAAAATGATGTTGGAGAGCCTAAGTTTACTGTTTCTTAAAACACTGCCTCTATAAAATAATCAGAAATGTTCTATTTTCTCAGGTGTATGAAATATTACTCTCTACGTCTTTTAGCTATTTTGTACTTCCTTAATGTAAGTCTCAGATGAATCAAAGTTCTAACCTGCTCATTTGTTTCTAGAAATAGAGGTTTTAATAATTGGCATAGGCATTTAGAAGTAAAGTTTAATAACATAACAACATACTAATTTAAATAACTGATAGTATCATCAATGGAATAATGAGACATCTATAATAAGAAAACTTCAAAGAGTAAGAGAAATACAAATGTTGCTGTGAAATATTACAAAAAATTTTTTCTCCAAAATTACAGGATGTAGCTTACCATTTTCTGGGGAATTGAAGCATTATAATCTTTCAGAAGATTGATAGAATCTTAACAGCATAAAAATGTGTAGTGGAATTAATCTTCCTCCTCACATAGTAATGGAAAACAATGACATTTTACTCTAAAACATAGTGAACCTAATAATTGTGTTATGTATTCTGAAAATTTGGTCTTGTCTTTGTTTACTTCTCTGTAGCGATGTGAATAATTGATGATGGTTTGCCATATATTAAACAAATAGCTGTCCTGAAGTGTGACTGTGATGCTAAGACAGAAACATGCTAATCTTTTAAGTGTTAATCGATATGTAGTAGTGAAAGTGGGTGTTCTTGAGTTATTAAAGATAATAACATTCACAAATTCTTTTCTGAAGAGAACTTTGAATGCAATTGTAAATAAATTGTAAATAAAATTGTAAATAAAATTTAAGTACTTTTTATAGCATCCAGTTAAAGGCAAGAAAATAACCTCTTTATCAAACTTGGCTATAATCATTTAATTTCTAGGAGTATCATGTGATATAGCCTCAGATGTATGCTATATAATTTTTTTCAGATGGATTCTCAGCTATTTATGACAGGAATTTATGACAGGAACTATGTGATGGATAGATTTAATTGTCAAATTGATAATACATAGAATAACCAGAGAAAAGAGTCTCAATGATAGTTATTCTTTATCAGGTTTGACTGTGGAAGTACCTGTGTGCGATTTATTAATTTATTAATGAAATTAGTTTCTGTGTTAATAAAATCATTCCTTAGGTCAGGCAGTATGAACTATAGAATAGTAAGAATAAGCAAGTGAATATTTATTTATTCATTTTTCACCATTATTGATTATGAACATGATAGGACCAATTGTCTAAGCTTCTGCCACTGTAAGTTCCCCATAATGATTTGCAATAACCTGGAAATTTGATCTAAACTAAGCTCTTTCACACTGAAGTCACTTTATGTAAGGATATTTATCAAAGAGATACAAGTGAAACAAGAATACTATCCAAAATGACATACCTATTAACTGTCTGTGAACTTGTGCTTATCTTCAGAGAAAAATAGACAGACAGACATTCAGGCAGACAGATAAATAACGGATGTCTTAATTTAAACAGTTCTTATGTAAGGTCCAGAGTATAATCCGAAAGCAGACTTTATGACTTTATCTTCTTTTCATTGGTTACAAATATTAAAGGATATGACTGTGGGTAACATCAGTGATTAATTTTATAACTATTCTTTTCTTGGAAGCACAATTAACTTATATCTGTACCAATTCCTTGGGTTGTTGCAGAGATCAATTATGTCATTAAAAATTGATAGACGCTATGTTAATTTGAAAAAAACCCTTCTTTTTGCTTAATACAAAAGCTAACTGGAACACGGGGAATGATTCTGCATTTTTAGAAATTATAATCAGGTAGTGATGCCATTGTATGTTCTAAACTCATATTGAGTGAAGCAATATGTCTTTGCAGTGAGCTAGAAATCTTTTCCTGTGTTTTAGCATAAATAATGAGACGCAAGTTGCCTTGCTGTGACAGGAATAACGGTATGGTTTGGCTGAATACTTAAAGCAGTTTTCTGGCTCCATATCATCATATAGTCTAGAAAGACCTTTATTTTGCATCAGAATATCATTCTGTTCTGTATTATCAAGGTATAGTGAGCATCAAAAAGTATTGTGAGATATATATGATGCTACGTTTGAAAAATTAGTCTCCACAAGTAAAAGAAAAGCCTCCCACCAGAGTTTATTTTACTCTGACACATTAATTGTTGGTTTTGGAGGGTGAATAAAATAGTACTTCTTTCAACACACTACAGAAAGTAACAATTAATATTCAATATGACTTTTGATATGGAAGCATCATGTTTCACCATACTGGGTAGCATTTAACCCTTTCATCTATAATCTGAGTTGAGATCAAAACGGGTTATAGAGGAGAAACAATATAGCAATGTTATACAGAATTGATTAATATTCTACTGAATATAACTTACATAAACAATAATAGTGATGGCTGAGAGTTGTATTCCTTTTTATCTTCATATCAGAGGTTGACAAAAAATAGCATCTTACAGTATTATGTAAGCTTCTAGGACAGCTCTTCAGTAACAATGACCGTGGAAGGTGAAACAAGACTTTCCCATCTTCCTTCTCTGCATTTTAACTTTTCATAGTGCTCTGCCTCTTGATTCATATAATGCTGTATGGCCAATGAGAATTAGATCAACTGCAGAGTACTCAGATTTCTTTACTTCTGACACCAGTTACAAATCCTGAGTTCCTAAAATATAACCTCAATGAAAAAATATTCATCCTTAAGACTTACAGACATGTTATAAACTATTATACTCCCATTCATAGATAAATATCATAGAATGATACAAGTAATACTACCAAATGAAACAACTTGTCAAGTAGAGATCATTGTACAGTATCCTTCCCAAATCCAAATGTGACAGCATGAACAAAGTTTAATCAATCAGGGAAGATTACCTGAGCCACAATGACTAGAATTTAAATGGACATAGATTACATAGAGTATTCATTGATTGATTGTTTACCTGCTTGAATCCAGTCTGCAGATCTACTGATACTTTATGAATCAGGTTTCCTACCGGAAAGCACACAGTCAGTCTTTGTAAAATGGCCAGCGCTGAGTCTGTGACTAACAAATGTACCAGTAACCCTTTCCCAATTGAACTTTTCATCTCAGGTATGATATAACCTAGCTCTTAGAAGTTAAGGAGTAAAGAAGCTTATAGGAAAAGACAAAAACTAAAGATTTTTTATCCCAACATAGTATTTTTTTATTATTAGGAAAATTAACATAAATTATACTCATCACGTTAGCCAATCTTTCCAGGTACATCATCTGACCATTGTGATCCCCTTCCCCAAAAGAAGAAAGCAAACTATCAAAACCTACAAATTAAATTTCTGTTGCCTATATACTCACAGGAGCATGATCAAACTCCTAGTAGCCAGTCCCTTGAAGAAAATTGAGTCCTTCCCTACCAGCATCCCCACCAGAAGCCATCTATTATGGAAATCTAGCTACATTTAAACAATGGCAAACTCCTTCCTATTTGTCATCACTACAAAATGATGTGTACATGGAATCCTAGACTGAAAATAACAGGCATTCCACTTTAAATTCTTACTTCCCCAAGAGAGGTGGATTGAATAGTCACTATTATATGTGTAGTGCAGTAATTTGGCTTCAACAGTTTCACCAAACAGCACCATGGTTGCATAAACAATGTTTTTTTGTAAATAATCGTGATATGCATATATAACCTGCAGGCATTTTCCCGAAGTGAACAATTTTATGTATATAATAAAAAGAAGACACAATTTGGTTATTGATTTTTAACTTATTATCTACATCTTAGTTCTTTGGAACAAATTATGTTGCATATATTTAATTTTTGTAGCAAATGGAAAATATAGCTTTTCAGTATTATGTCTAACTTCTATTTAAACCAAATTATTTTATACTTCACATATATTACTCTTGTTCAATTTTAGGGAATTTTGTTCAGTTTTTAGTGGTCAGATCAGCATAATGAAAGTAACACAAAGACAACAACTAAAATATTTTTAAATACATCAAAGCACCTTAAAATTATAATTCATTTTTCCTAGATTTTACTCAATCAATGTACCATAGTGTTTTTGAGACACTGATAGGTAGAAAATACAGGAAGTCTCTACACCATTTAAAATATGCTCTCTATATAGCTATCTCTTGTGAGGCTATGCCAGTACCTGGCAAACACAAAAGTGGATGCTCACAGTCATCTATTGGATGGAACACAGGGCCCCAAATGAAGGAGCTAGAGAAAGTATCCAATGAGCTAAAGGGGTCTGCAAACCTATAGGAGGAACAACAATATGAACTAACAAGTACCCCTCAGAGCTTGTGTCTCTAGCTGCATATGTAGCAGAGGATGGCCTAGTCAGCCATCAATGGGAGGAGAGGCCCTTGGTCTTGCGAAGACTATATGTCCAGGGCCAGGAAGCAGGAGTGGGTGGATTGGTGAGCAGAGCGGGGGGCAGGGTATAGGGGACTTTGAAAGAGGAAACTAGGAAAGGGGATAGCATTTCAAATGTAAATGAAGAAAATATCTAATTTAAAATGTTATACGAAATGCTCTTCAACAAAATGAAATATTTATGGATTGTCTCAACTGTATTTTTAAGTTTTATTGAATATAACAGAGAAATTGTGTCTATATCTTACAACAGGACATGGAAAATTATAGTTATAATCTTTTGCATTCCCAGTTTCTAAATTTTATTAATGTTATGATTTTGTTGCTAAGCAGTGTGCAAATAAATGGCTCTTAAGGATCTTTTGTCCTTTGGAAGAAGCTATATTTAACTGTTTGTTTATAATACATTTTCATAATGCAAAATACCAGCAATGCTGCTAGAACACCTGGCTTTGGGGTCACATAATTAAACTCATTTAAAATATGTCTGAAGAATCTTTGTTTATCTAGCTACTTTATGTGAAATATAATGTGTTTACATTTGTAATTATATATATATATATATATTGCTCACAGAATTTTAGCATATCTATTTACAATTCTACTCATTTATTGAAACATATGCAACACAACAATTTAACAAGTGAATAAATATCTCAAACTTCCCTAAAGTTTCAAAAAGTCTCAACAATAAGAACAACTTTGATTTTGTCATAGATATTTTCAGAATCCAAATGGAGTCTTTTAAAAATTTATAAGTGAGAATTAATATTATATATTGTTTTTCTGGAGTCATAAATTCAGTGACTGATTTGTTGAATATTAACTGTATAGTATATGATGTCTCTATAAAGACTATGTCATCTGACTCTTTGAATACATTTAACACAGGTTTGTATAGATTTATAGACCAGAAAAAAATGGGATGTCATTAATGGAATATTATTTTGATAGAAAAACAATCACTAAAATAGGGCATATATGTAAAAGGAGCTGCTTGATATACAGACCAAGGTATAAAGATAAAATTTCATTATGGGTAGAGAAGAAATTGATAGAGAAAACATCAGATGAAGAAAGGTTACTTGTACCATTTAGCAAATTTAGATCATTTACATAGGAGCAATATGTATGATAACTGGAATTGGTGGCAGACATTAAAGGTGAACTGTACATATGTGAAACTATTTAAGTTAAAAGATAATTGGAAAACATTAAATGTTCATAACAGATTAAATAGATGTGTAGCTATGTATTTTGAACAGGGGTGAATGCAGAGGAGATATATAAAGTAGGAGCAGTTGAGAGAATTTGAAATCAATTGACTAGCTGTTAGAGAAAAAAGTCAAGCAATAGTACTACGTGTCCTTCCTTGCATGATTTCAACAAGGCCTTTTTTTCTCAGTCATTTGAAGATATTGATCAAGAATAATATGTTATAAGATAGTCATTAAAGATATTAATATGGATCTAAGTAACAACCGCATAAAATTTTATATTTTAATGAGAGATTCACATTGTATATGACATGCACGAAAGTAGAAAAAGACAGACAGAAAAAAAGAAGAAATCCACTGCAGTTTTGCAAAAAACATGGGCAAAGTTAAATGAGGAGAAAGAAAGCATTATACTACAAAAGGTGTTCTATGCCTGTGCTACAAATATCCACTCCAATGTGCTATTACTTATCAACTTATGCTCAAGTATTAATATGGGAATACTATTTAAAAGGTCATTTGAGTAAAATTATAAAAATAGAATCTGGGGATGATTATAGAGCAAATATGATATTAAAGACCTCCAAAACCTTAAAGTAAGAAGGTGAACTAAAGAAATTGTATAGGAGGTAAGAAATGAAAGCTGGATGGACAGGAATACATTGCAGATATTTAATAATAATAACCAACCAGCTATATATGACAAGTGATAAGCTCATCTTGCTAGACTAAGCCTGGTGCCGTTGGAGAACTATTTGCATCACTGCATCATTAGCTAGAATAATGAATTCATGATAGTAAAATGCTATTGAACTAATTTGTGGCTAGCTTCGTGGAAAATAATTCAATTTCTTTTCCAGGCTTTTTCACTGAGATATAAGCTTTTATAGTCCCGGTTAAATGGGCAATTCATTTCATAATCCCACAATCTAAGTGTAATTGATTGAGCAAAAGCTACAACCCTGACACAAAATTAGTTACTCATAATCTTTTTTTTTTCTAAATTTCTAAAAAGGATATAACTGCTTTGGGTTGATTAAATTGGACCTAAATCAATTTTCCTCCTACACAAATTCTATCAGGAATTGAGATACATGAATACAGTGCATGAAAAGACATGCAAGAATGTTGGATTCCAAACTACCAGAAATATCCCAAGCTAAATGTGTTGCTTTTGAAGGAACACATTTTTCTTGTGGATCTTTTTCCTTGACCTATAAATGGCAATGTACAGTAGAACACTGTCCAAAAATCAGTGATTGTGAGTGATGAAAATTATTGAAACACCTTGAAGTGTTGTATTTGAAGCCATACACAGAATGCTTGAGAAGGAAATATTTGGTGTTATAAGCCACTGGTAGTTTTGATTTATTACTATAACAATTATGTATGTAGTATACAAAGCAATATACAATGACATGTTGACTAGTTTCCAGTTTGGCAAGGATATAGTCGTACAAAATAAGTAAAAGAATCTATCTTACAGAGCGAAAGATACCAAAGTACTTTATATAAGGCACACAAATAGACAGATAAAGGAAAGATAACTTGACATGACAAAGTGGTTCACTAAGTGCATAACTGTACAAGTAGTTAATATTTCACTATGACACGAAAATAGGAAATATGAGCATTAAAAAGGTAAATATAGGGGCTGTTGACCTGGCTCAGCCAGTTAAAGCACACGTGAGTCCCCAAAATTTGTTTCACAGAAGCTATGTAAAAATTCTGATGTAAAGGCACACATCTGTACTCTCAGCACTCAAATACTGAGATAGGAGGCAGAGATAGAAGATTTCCTGGAAGAACATAGGCCAGCTAGCAAGCAAATGAAATATATAGAGTGAAGGATAGGTGAGGGGTGAGCAGAGGAGGAAGAAAAAGACTTTTATCAAATGCTTACCACAAAATAGTCCTAAATTATGAGGGATTATAAGAAATGCCCTTTTGTCTTAATAGTTAAGATTGGTTTTAATGATCTATATTACTCACTTAAAATGAAATTTATGTCATGATACCAATAACTGTGCACAGTTGCTATAGGCAAAGCATATCAGAATTATGTTTATGAATTCCAAAATTCACAGCATCCAGTGCATGATTTCACAAGACATCTCAAGCTTAAGCATAAATCACCAGTAGTTGTTTTCATACTTAATTCTCATACTTTGTAATGCTCACTCTCAGCTTCTGCTTAATTTCTTCTTTTATCACTATTCATAGTCTTCTTGCTCATCTACGCTTATGAGAGAAAGATCCCTATGTTTGGTAGGGGTGATAGCATTTGGCAATAAAATAGTCTTAAAATTGCATGAGCTATGGTTTTGCCAGATCACCATTCTTTTACTTTTTTTTATAGGTTGAGATAATAATCACAACATGTTCCCTTATCTTTCCTCCTTCCAAACCCTCCCTTATATATTTTCTCACTTTCCTGTAAACACATGACCTCCTTTTTCATTAATTGTTATTGTATGCCATTTTATGGTTGGACTAAAAAATGCATACTATCTTAGAGTGAAAGGAAAAAGCATTCTAAGGCAATGACTAAAAGCTTTGCAGATATGTTAATATCTGTATTATTAATAATTCTATAAACAGGAGAGGAAGAGTTGACTTATATAAGCTATGAAGACTGTCTCAATGAATGTGATTTGAGTGTGTTTGTGTATCTTTACATAATGGTTCATGAATATAAACCATTAATTCTGACATGCTGTACCAATTGAGTTCACAAAAAAATTAAACTTTATATGCCTCAGTACAGGGGAACGCCAGGGCCAAGAAGTGGGAGTGGATGGGTAGAGGAGTGGGGGGGAGGGTATTGGGGACTTTTGGGATAGCATTGGAAATGTAAATTAGGAAATACCCAATAAAAAATTAAAAAAGAAAAAAAAAACTTCAAAAAATTAGTTGAATATATATCAAATAAGTAAAAAGGGTCTATGTAGAATTATCTTATGTTTTACCTGATTAGTCCCTATGAGATCAGAGACTTCAGAGAAAACTGCCAATTCTGTAATGGAAGGCTGACCTGTCCTAGCCCAAGAACTTTGCAATGTATACAGTGTATCTCAGTTTCCTTTTGGATAAAGGTTCAGGAACTGATAACATTACTTCTCAATTCTCTGTGAGATCAGAGAATAGAAAGATAAAAACCAGGAGAAACAATCCTTTAACATATTAAAGAATGTGTTTTATGACAACATAAAAGCATAATATTCACCATAATGAATAAAACAACAAATAGAACTATTAGTGCTACAACACAAAAAGTTTAACAAGAAACAGAAGGGCACAAAATGTTTCTAATTGTACTGAAAGGAAAATTTTGACGTGAAATACATACTTCACAATCTTTCCCTGAATTGCTTATTGCAATATTCAAAAGCATCAGTAATCTGTGTTCCTCTAGCTTATCTCACTTCTTTCCTATAAATATTATGCTGACAAAACATTGCATTCATCCTTTCCTATAAGAACACTTTATTATTTATATCTTGTTCAGCATTAAATTTAAACATACAGTCTTTAATTTAGTGTCCGAATTCTGAAACACAAACTATATGATATAGCCCTCTTTGATATCAGATCTCATTTTATCTTCATTCCAATCAATACTTCCTCATTCTGTCTAAATAATAGCCCCTGGATATTTCCATGTTATCATCAAGCATTTTTCTAAATTCATTTCTTCTGAAAAGAAATTGATCTGTAGCATCAATAATGATAAACAATGAAATAACTATTATTTCTGAGTAGATAAAATACAAAATTCTTGTTTCAAAGTATTCCAAATGTACTTTCAATGGCATCAGTTTTCCACATTCTTACAGGGAAGACTAATAATATAATCACTAAGATTACATAAATCCTGTATTGGTTTGCGTGCATAATATATGTGTGTGTATAATATATGTGCATATATTAATGTCAGATAGAAGTCAGAAGGATTTGCAGTTTGCTGCTGTCTCTATGAGTAAAACATTTACATGCATTTTGAAAAGTTTTAACACAGTTTTCACATGTGCATTAATTAAAGTGACTTGTTAAATATTATTATAACTATGGCAATCTTCTGCCTTAAAAAGAAAATGAGTTTTAGTAGACTTCAAGAAAAACAATAGAGGAGGGCTCAGAACCCCTGCTGATAATAAACAAGGCACTGTGTGACAAATGTCCCCAGTTCTGGAAGTCATGTGCTTCTTTCAACTGAAACAAATGTTTCTGTTGTAAAATTAAATCCATTTGGGGTCATTATTCCTGCATGACTTTTAGCAGCAACATTAGTATTTACTCTAAGTGTCTTGTAAAAAAAATATATATATATAGTAGTTTCTAGAGTTTAGATTCTAACAGGACCAAAAATTAATAATAAACATAACAAGCCCATTCCTTGGAAAACTCATATAGAGTGAAAAGCTATACTGCACAATGCATACATTGAAACAGTACGAGTAAAACATTAAGGAAAGACAAATTCTTCACACATGAGAAGGAAACTTTCCATCTTTAAGTCCTACAAGTCACAAGAATCCTTCCTTAAATGAGTCTCCCTGGATTTCATAAAGTACCAAGGAAATAATGTGATACAGAAATAATTTTTAGTTTTGTATTTTGTATTTTTTTTCAGCACTAAGTCTCTGTTTGTAATCCAGGCTGGCCACCAACACACAGAAATCTGACTGTGTCTGTGTTCTGAGTGATGAGATAAAAGGAATACATGACTACACCCTACTAAATTTTGTCTTTTCTTTTTAATTTAAAGTGTGCGGGTAACTTAATTCTAAAGACAGTTTCAAAATGCAAGTACAAAATAGTCATGAAGAGTGTTCTGTGTGTGCCGTGGCCATGGATTGGTGTTTAGCAGTGATGCTGCCTTCTACTGTCACAGGAAGTAATGCTCACTCACTTGTTTGCATTGCCTACCCGCACCCCTGCACAGTTCATCCGGTTATAGTTAGGTTGGGCTTTTTTTTTTAATTAGATATTTTCTTCATTTACATTTCAAATGCTATTGTGAAAGTTCCCTATACCTTCCCCCTGCCCTGCTCCTCAACCCACCCACTCCTGCTTCCTGGCCCTGGCATTCCCCTGTATTGGGGCATATAATCTTCGAAAGAACAAGGGCCTCTCCTCCCATTGATGGCTGACTAGGCCATCATCTGCTATATATGCAGCTAAAGACACAAGATCTGGGGGGGGGGTACTTGTTAGTTCATATTGTTGTTCTTCCTATAATGTTGCAGACCCCTTTAGCTCCTTGGGTACTTTCTCTAGCTCCTTCATTGGGGGCCCTGTGTTCCATCCAATAGATGACTGTGAGCATCCACTTCTGTATTTGCCAGGCACTGGCATAGCCTCACAAGAGACAGATATATCAAGGTCCTGTCAGCAAAATCTTGCTGGAATATGCAATAGTATCTGGGCTTGGTGGTTGTTTATGGGATGGGTTCAATCACTCTGGAAATCAGTCTGGTGGTTCCTCAGAAAATTGGACATATTACTACTGGAAGATCCAGCAATACCTCTCCTGGGCATATATACCCAGAAGATATTCTAACTTGTAAAAAGGACAAATGCTCCACTATGTTCATAGCAGCCTTTTTTATAATAGCCAGAAACTGGAAAGAACCCAGTTGTACCTCAACAGAGGAATGGATACAGAAAATGTGGTACATTTACACAATGGAGTACTACTCACCTACTAAAAACAATGAATTTATGAAATTCTTAGGCAAATGGATGGATCTGGAGGATATCATCCTGAGTGAGGTAACCCAATCACAAATGAACACACATGATATGCACTCACTGAAAAATTAATATTAGCCCAGAAACTTAGAATACCCAAGTTATAATTTGTGAAACACATGAAACTCAAGAAGAAAAACCAAAGTGTGGATACTTCATTCCTTCTTAGAATGGGGAACAAAATACCCATGGAAGGAGTCACAGAGACAAAGTTCGGAACTGAGACAGAAGGAAGGACCATCCAGAAACTGCCCCACCTACGGATCCATCCCATAGTTTGGGGTTTTTAATAATATACTTAACATTTCTTTTGCACAAAATCCATTATTTATATGAGTGTGATCCCCAGATCCTTCATGATAAAAACTGAAAATTGACTCCCAGAAGGGACACACACATACACACACACACACACACACACACACACAAATAGAGGCACTTTTCTATATTAGACTTCTTAGTTCAGGATTATTTTCAGAAATTCACTAGACTACTTCTAAGCAAGTTCCCTCTAAGTTTATCTTTACATCTATAAAATAGGGTTAATAAAAGTTAATAATATCTCATTGTATTCATAAAAGGTCAGTAATAGTGCACCTTTTGAGACATCAGTAAATATAAACAATTTTAACATAACCTAATCTGGTATAAGAAATAAAAATGTAAAGTTTGACTTATAATAATAGTAATGATAAAACTAACAGGATGCATTTATTTGAGATATGGTAGGGTGAATATAAATATTAAAATATACTTCTTAGAAAAGGTCAAATGATAAGAACCTTTTCAATTATGTCTGGAAGAATAACTTTTAAATATAAATAAATAGTCTATAAGAGATAATAGATAGATAGCACAGAAAGGATGGAATGCTTAAAGAAAGGAATAAAAAGGCATTGGTGTGCTTATGAAAATGTATATAACTCACTAGACTTACCCACTAGAAAGTATTTTTAAAATAAATATTGCTACTTGATTAATGACTTCATTTTCTTCAAATAGTAGTATTAAAACAAATGACAAATTGGTTGAAAATTAATATGACTTGCTTTTCTTTATTCAGTTTCTATGTTTCTGGATTTCAATACCAATATGAGGGTCAAATGAATAATCTTGACTCAAGCAGATAATTATTGTACCAAGTCACACAGGCTTTTGTTAAGTAAGAGTTCCTGCAAGCACAGGTTTCTGGTGAAAACTCTTGCTAAGCTTCAGCATTCCTTAGAAGCGTGGCTGAAGTTTTCTTAGCAGAATAGGGTTTCATTGATGGTAAAACTGTTGTTTGCATAGCTCAGAGTAACTGTGACCTTCCTGGATAAGATCTGTGTAGATGCTAAAGTACCTGCCAGTGTTCAGACACACAAAACAGTATGAGCAAAGCTTGTTAATTCAATGAATGTTCTCAGTGTAAGCCCTGCTATCTAGATACCCAACGGCCCTTTGGGGACATATGCAGTTATCTCTATCATTTGATTTGGAGGGGAGAGGGGGCTATGCATCATCTTCCTCCCAGCTGCATTTCCTGCTCTCCTGTTTTAGAACAGAATCTACTCTGTAAAACAGGTGTCAGCCTTGGTTAGATTTTAGAAGAGCATCTTCATAGAACTTGCTGTCCTCGCACGACCTGGAAGAAGCCCAACTTTGACTCTCTTGTTCTGTTTTGTTTTCTCCATGGTCTTCCATAATTGGTTGCATATTTAAAGGAGGGCTTGAAATAAGTACACTCTTATCACTGTACACATGGGAACACCCCAAAATGTCATATGATGGCTGTGAAGTAGGTCCCCATCCTGCACTTGATGTTTGCTGCATTTCACTCCCTTATCCCATTCCAATGTCTCCCTGTCATTTACATCTAAGCAAAGATTTCCTTTTAGAGTCAATCTTGATATGCATTCTGTTTGGGAATAGAAGTTCCCTTCTGTTCTCTACAATTTCCTCTAACACAGATGTCACTAATTATGTAAACACTTGTCTATACTATTTTTTTGTTTGTCTGTGAACTTTGGAATATGAAAGCTATTTTTTTTCTGAGTGCTGCAAACACAGAAAAATTGTCTAGTATAAGAAAGTCTCAGAAGCTGTTTTTTTGAACTAATAAATGGATTTTCTATTTTCTCCACATTAACTTTATAAGATACAGCATACTAATTTTAATTGCTAATGTATTTGTAAATAAACTTGATCCTTTCACAAAATGATTTAAAAATGAATAGCTGTCTCCTGGGAGGCTCTGCCTGACAAATACAGAAGTGGATGCTCACAGCCATCCATTGGGCATAGCACAGGGTCCACAATGAAGGAGCTAGAAAAAGTACCCAAGGAGCTGGAGGGATTTGCAACCCCATAGGAGGAACATCAATATGAACTAACTAGTACCACCCAGAGCTCCCAGGGACTAAACCACCAACCAAAGAAAACACATGGTGGGACTCATGGCTCTAACTGCATATGTAGCAGAGGATGGCCTAGTTGGCCATCATTGGGAGGAGAGGGCCTTGGTCCTATGAAGGTTCTATGCCCCAGTACAGGGGAATGCCAGGGCCTGGAAGCATGAGTGGCCATGTTGGGGAGCAGGGAGAGGGGAGAAAGGGATGGGGGTCTTTGGAGTGGGAACTGGGAAAGGGGATAGCATTTAAAGTGTAAATGAAGAAAATATCTAACCAAAAAAGAAAAAAATGATTTTTTTTTTGAGAAGCACTAAACTAAACTATTTTGAGAGCAGGTCCTCTCTCTCATTGTACTTTTAAAAATACATAGTTCCTCCTATGGGGCTGCAGACCCCTTCATCTCCTTGGGTACTTTCTCTAGCTCCTTCATTGGGAACCCTGTGCTCAGTCCAATTGTAGGTGGCAAGGATCTACCTCTGTATTTGTCAGACACTGGTGGAGCCTCTCCAGAGCCAGCCATAACAGGCTTCTGTCAGTAAGTACTTGTTGGCCTCCACAAAAGTGCCTGGGTTTGATGATTGTATATGGGATGGATCCCCAGGTGGGGCAGTCTCTGGATGGACTTTCCTTCAGTCTCTGCTCCACACTTTGTGTCTGTATCTCCTTCCGTGCATATTTTATTGCCCCTTCTAAGAAGGAACGAAGTATCCACATTTTGGTTTTCCTTCTTTTTCAGTTTCATGTGATTTATGAATTATATCTTGGGTATTCCTGAGCTTCTGGGCTAATATCCATTTTTCAGTGAGGAGTATGTTCTTTTGTGATGGGTTAACACACTCAGGATGATATTTTCTAGTTCCATCAATTTGCCTAAGTATTTTATAAATTCATTGTTTTTAATAGCTGAGTAGTACTCCATTATGTAAATGTACCATATTTTATGTATCCATTCCTCTCTTGATGAACATTTGAGTTCTTTCCAGTGCCTGGCTATTATAAGTAAGGCTGCAGTGAACATAATAGAGCATATGTCTTTATTATATGTTGGAGCATCTTCTGGGTATATGCCCAGGAGTGGTATTAGTGGGTCCTCAAGTAGTATTATGTTCAGTTTTCTGAGGAAGTGCCAAACTGATTTCCAGAGTGGTTGTATCAGCTTGCAATCCCACCAGCAATGGAGGAGTGTTCCTCTTTCTCCACATCCTCACCAGCATCTGCTGTCACCTGAGTTTTTCTCCCAGGGACTAAATCACCAGCCAAAGAGTACATATGTTGGGACTCATGGATCCCACTGCATATGTAGCAGAGGATGACCTAATCAGTCATCAATGGGAGGAGAGACCCTTGGTCCTGTGAAGGCTCTATGCCTCACGGTAGGGAAATGCCAGGGCCAGGATGTGGGTGTAGGTGGTTTGGTGAGCAGGAGGAGGGGAGAGGGGACAGGGGTTTTCTGAGGGGAAACCAGGAAAGGGGACAACATTTCAAATGTAAATAAAATAAATATCTAATAAAATAATTTTTAAAATTTTCCAAAAAATATGAAAATTTAAAAACGCCATGGGGGTGGTGGGAGTAAAGAAACCTAGAGTAAGTAAGACTGAAAAACAAAGGGGTGGGGAAAAAAAAAACTACACAGAACTTGAAATGAATTCTAAATTTTAACTTTTCTAAAAGGCAAAAAGCCTTCAAATCTAATCTAACAAAGGCTCCAAAATCACCAAGTTAGCCAACAACACTTGCTATTCATATAAAGAAGCAAAAGGCGGCTCTAAGCAATTGACTGTCTGAGATAGATGGTACAAATTTTAATATAAATGTTTAAATTCTCTTAAGCCTTCCACACCATGAAGGTTAAGTGACCATTAAAGTGGGAATGTTCCATATGTCACTTTAGTACACAGACAAAAAATACATCAACTACAAAACATAATCCATTAGGTTAATGATCTATGCTGAGGTGGCAGAAATATATTAGAGAAGAGATTTATTTATTCCATAAACCTTTCCTATATCAACCTGCATTTTCCAAGGTACAATGTTCATTTTTCTTCGTATCATTCTGTGGTAAATGATGACTTAATTTTCCTGTCAAAGCGGAATTCTCAAAGGCAAAGCTAGAGCATCACACCAAGTACCACCCCTGTGCACTATATCCCAAGCCTAGCACATGTCAGCCTTTGTGGGTGCAAATTTAACCATATTTATATATCTGGGATATAACCCAAACAATGAAAAGGGAGCAAATTACCCAGTTCCTGAACAGTTTCCACGGGTTCTTGGTTAAGAAATAATGTTTTTAGATCAACTTTTTAAAACCTTCTCCAAACAAGACATGTTTGATCTTGGAGATTAACAGTTTGCACAAGGAAATGTGATCTAAGCTGAAACAAAGCCTCGCTCCATCAGCCATGGCAAATTTCAGAGATGTATACATACTGGTGTATCTCAAATAGGCTGGGGAGCAAGAAAGAATTACTTCATGAGCTGTTGCCTGTGTCTAAAATGCCTACAACAATACAAATGTCTCTTTCAGGTTAAAATTCAGGTTATTTCCTGAACTTAGTTTAATCATTTTGGTCTTTAAGTCTGTTACAAAAATTAAATTAGCATTAAAATTACAATAACCTAAGCTATTTCAACATACTATGAGAAATGAAGGAAGAGGAGGGGAATGACGATAATCACGATGACCATGAAGATGAGGACAAGGACAAGGAGAAGAAGAATGCCCATGCCAATTATTCATCAACTGTAACCTATAGGCTCCTGTAAAAAAGGGTGTGCTTTTAGTCATTTAAGTGTTTTTAATATAGACACGTTTGTTTATAGATTAGAACAAAGGTTGATAGATTGAGTTCTGTATAATAGGAAATTAGGAATAAAGGGCAATAAAGTATTTCAGCTAAGTGTTCTCTTTTGAAATCCAAGACTCATGTATGCATGAGGAGAAGACAGGCTATTCTCATCTAGAAATGATTTCCTTAGCAATGTTAAACAATGGGTTGGTCCTGTATGAAAATTTTCCTCACTCCATTTGTAACCTCATGTATTCTCTTCCGCCTTCTGAGGGGCCAGGATCTGGAACACTACATGTTCTGGATTTCTTAAGCAAATAACTTCCTTTTAGATTATGCCAATATAACTTTCTGGCAGCAAATAGGCATGAGTAACAGAAAATATTGTGATTTCTTTTTTTCTTTTTCTTTTTCTTTTTCTTTTTTTTTTTTTTTCTGCTCATGCTGTGCCTCCAGCATTAAGACAGCAATGAGGAACAAATGCCGAGAAGTTTAGCACAGCTGTAAATATACTAGGCAATATCAATTTCAGTGGGCACACAACAGGCAATGTCAACAACATAGGCCTGTGATATAGGTCCAAGAGGATGCAGTGCAAAGAAACAAACAGTACATGAGAAAGGCCAAACAAGCAAATGAGTACAAATGGAGACAGCTTCACTAAAGATATCCAAATGTCTAAAGCACAATAATCATACCCTTCACACCTATGACAATATTATTATACAGAAATATGGTTCTGTGTTGCACCTAGCACATACTGTAATGGACAGTCCATAGAGGAACTTTTATACCATGGATCAAAGCTCTATGGAACAATTATTTTGTAGATAACACAAGTACTTGCTATGTGGTATGGGCAAGTAATTTTTCATTTAAAAGTAATAATGGTGATGAGTTCTTTATATATTTTGCATATCTGCCCTTTGGTGGATGTAGGGTTGGTGAGTATTTTTACCGTTCCATAGGCTATTCTGTCTTGTCCTGTTGATGGTGTGCTTTTCCTTGCAATAAGCTCTTCTATAAATTGGATCCCCACATCTTCCCACTGGACAACAAATATTTTTCACTGCTATAATGCCCATAGTATCATCAACATATTTGAAAATAAACAAGTAAAAATTCAACCTTACCCATTTCCTAAAACCAATATATAGTTCTGTCTTCCAGAAAATAATAGTAAATACAATAATTCTTTAGTTGTTCCAGGTTCAAAACCATCAGATTATCTTGGAATCTACCTCTCCTGAGCACTTCTGATTTAAGACATTCTAAAATTAATCTTCATTCACAAGCACCTGTATACTCTTATCTACTTGCTTGTCAAAACATTTTATTACACCAATAAAATATACTTTCATTTTAAGAATTGAACTGCACCTTCCCCAGCTTGGCTATTAATTGTTCTGCTCTAATCCTTCTGAATCCTCTGCAATGGTTACTTTAAAACCTACATAAAGAAGATCTCCCGATAAATACTCCTATGATCTTTTAGCTCTCTTTTGATATCTAACAGCACTTTCTTTCTAATATCAGAAGTATATGTTTCCTATTATTATAATTACAATAAATATTCAAAAGGAAACAATTTAATGTCTTTGCTTACAGTAGAGATTATAAGTATACCATTTCACAAATTAAAATCCTGAAATATTTTGATTTGCATTTGCCTGATGAATAAAGATGTTAAACATTTTTTAAGTACTTCTTGGCCTCTAGCGATTCCTCTGCCCAGAATTCTCTGTTTAAATCTGGACCCCATTTTTAATTGGAATATTTGGTTTGTTGGTGCTTAATTTCTAGAGTTCTTTATAAATACATGGATATTAGCCCTCTGTCATATATACAGTTACTGAATATCTTTCCCCATTCTGGTATCCTTTACCTTACAGAAGCTTCTCGGTTTCATGAGGTCCCATATTTTAATTGTTGATCTTAGTGCCTGAGCTGTTGTTGGTTTTTTATATATGAGAATCAGGAACTTTCCTCCTGTGTCAATGCATCCAAAATATTTCCCAATTTCTCTTCTATCAGATTTAGTATATCTTGTTGTACAATGAGTTTGGACTTGAGTTTTGTGCAGGATGATAGATATGGATCTATATGCATTCGTCTACATACAGACATCCAGTTATACAAGCACTATTTGTTGAAGAAGCTTTCTTTTTTTCCCCCTCCTGATATAGGTTTGGATTATTTGTCAAAAATCAAGTGTCAGCATGTGCCTGTGTTTACTTTTCGGTCTGTGATTCAATTCCATTGATCAACCTGTCTGTTTTCCTGCCAATACTATGTAGCTTTTATTACTATTGCTCTGTAGTACAGTTTGAAAAACTACTTTCAGAAGTTCTTTTATTGTACAGATTGTTTTAGCTATGCTGGGATTTTTATTGACATTCCATTATGCAACTGTCAGAATGGCTAAGATGAAAAATTCATGCTGGTGAGGATGTAGATCAAGGGGAACACTCTTCCATTGCTGGTAGGAGGACAAACTTGTACAACCACTTTGGAAATCAATCTGGTTGTTTCTCAGAAAAGTGGAAATAGTTCTACCTCAAGATGGGGGAAGGAGAGTGAACGGAAGGGCCTGGGGGACTTTTGGGATAGCATTGGAAATGTAAATGAAGAAAATACCTAATTAAAAGAAAAAAAAAAGACCCGGCTATACAACTCCTGGGCATATACTCACATGAAGTTTCACCATACCACAAGGACATGTGTTCCACTATGTTCATAGCAGCCTTATTTGTAGGAGCAAGAAACTGGAAACAACCCATGCCATGTTAGTATCAGTGAGACAACCCCTGACACTAACACTGATACTCTGCTATACTTGCAGACAGGAGCCTAGTACTATTGTCATCTGAGAGGCTCCAACCAGGAGCTGATGGACACAGATGGAGAGACCTACATCCAAACATTTGGCAGAGTTTAGGGAATCTTATGGAAGAGGCTGAGGAAGAATTGAAGGAATTGGAGAGATTACTCCACAAGGAAACCTATACAATCAACAAACCTGGGACCCTGTGCACTCACAGAAACTGAGCCACCAATTAAAGAGCATGCATAGAATGGACATAGGCCCTCCACACATATGTAACAGTCCTGCAGCTTGGCCTCCATATGTATTCCCTAACAGCAGAAACAGGGCTGTCTGTAACTCTGATGTCTGCCTTTGGATCCATTTATCCTAGCTGAGATGCTGTGCAACTTTATATGCCAAGGTGGGTTGATAATCATGGGAAACCTGTGCATCCATGAAGAGAATGGGGGTAATGGGAGGAGGGGAAGGCAGAGGGTAGGACTAGGAGGAGAGGAAGGAGAGGAAGCTGTGATCAGGATGAACCATAAAGAAATAAATTAATGAAACATCTAAAACACTTACAAGAAAGATAAATATCAGAATAAATAATTATACCATGATAACATTATTATAATCTAGTAGGAACAGTTCCAGTCCTCTATGGAATTATTTCATTTCTTCCTCCAAACAGTAACCTTGGTATAATTTGCATGATCTCCAATTTATCCATGTGGAAACAGAAATGTTGAGAAGCTGACAAGCTACCACAATTGTGAATTAATAGAATTGTAAAGGAAACCAGGCATGTTTAACTTTAGAATTTATTAATTGATAAACAACACTATATAAATTGCTATAGAACACATACATTAAAAACTAAGTCCCCTTCAAATTAAAATATAGGATAAAATTTGAAATGAGTGTAGGAAGTTTATAGTTTAAGCTATGGGAAAATTATTCTAGTCAACTAAAAGGATGCAGAAGTTAAGAATTTAGAATCTTATAACCTTATACAGTGCTAATTGTACATAGGGCATAGTCCTAAGCATAAAAAACAGCAGTGAAGGATATTATAAAGATAAAGTAAAAAAATTAGGACAATGCTATGCTAAGAGAATGTATTTTTTTCAAGAACTCAATGAGACAATGGAGGAATTTATAAAAGTAGCAGAGACTTTGTGTAATTCTTATAACTGTCTAGTGATATGGTTAAAATGGGTGGCTGGCTGAACTATGGTATAAAGACTCATGAGGATAAGGAAATAAAAAGAGACATCATAAAGAGAATGATGCTCTATACATCTCCAGTGAGAGAGAAAGAAAAATGTAGAATGGCACTAACATATACACATATTATTAGATATATCTTATTTGCACATCTATTATTAGTATGCATTTATATGGATGGATAGGAAAGAAAAAGGCTTTGTATACAATACCCATTAAAATATTTGAAGAATTTAATAAAAAAGAAAGATATGGCTATTATGAACCATCATCAAATAGTCTTCCATTTCTCAGTCTCTTTCAGTACATGTATTTATCCTTCTTCTCTCCCATATGTTCATCCTATCTAAATGGCTATTTCTTTCAATACATTTTAAATGACTATGACATATGCGAGAAAGATAGATTAAACAACGACAGTTTTTAACTTTAAGAATCACATTTTAAGGACTTTTAAAAGTGATTTTCAAAAGGACTGAATGCCTAAACATTATAAAAAGAATAAAACACATTTCTTTAAATGTCAGTGCTCACTGTGTCCTGCAGGGCTTGCTCCTAGAAACATGACTAAGATAAGATGGAAATGAAGAAATGGCAAACATGCATACAGAAAAGCTGGGATTAGGTAGGCTGTGCTCACCTCTGGTGGAGCTCAGAAACTCAGTGCTTTTATTATGTCCTATTCGTTATGTAATTTATAAATAGTCATATTTATTATGTAAAGGCAAGGAAACAGTGTTCTTTATTATATAAGGGCAAGTTTGTCTCCATAGAAGGTCTCTGTATAAAAGCAATCTCAGGATGTAAGTATCTGAGAGGAGGAAGCTGGGGTCCACACTTACTGCATACACTGTCACCATCCACACAAGGCCACAAGGCTTTATCAATTTCTCTGAAGTTGATCCAAGAAAACCTTCATCATTCCTGTGCTCTGAAGCACTGTGATGATTGACATGACTTTACTCATGACTCTGTCCACTCTCAACCACTTGTCCCACTTGCCATCCATAAGGCATTAGGCAAAGTGTTAGAATTTGTTTTCTCCGTTTTGGAGAACATTAGGGTCATTTGTCTCAAGTAGAAAAAAAAATGCTATACATACAAGAATAGCTTTTGTCTACAAGCTCAAAAAGTGTGTGCAGAGACAGGAAAAAAAAAAGGAACAAACTGTAGCACTATTATAACTGGTGACCCCATAAAGAAACATGGCAAAAAAAAAAGAAGACAAGCCAAAAATGTATTATGGGAAGTCTTTTTCTAGCAATTCAGTAACCTTAACCTTGTGAAATTCCAAAAATCTTGATGGTCTTTGCTGATTATGTCTTCAGTCATAATTAACTGAAAATTCTTTCTAAATTCAAATAAAATTCATTCTATTGTAAAATATCTTTAACCCAAAAAGACACTAACTATAACATGGATTTTAATGATTTTTAATGACACTATCATAAATTAGGAAACAAAATAAGTATGGCTTATTTGGAATGTAGAAATAATTGCACAAAATTAATTAAAAATCTGTTTCATTAGTGTCAGTACAGTGCACAGAAACCTCAAAAATTAAATGACTGGGGTTTTGTTTTGTTCCAAAAATGTGCTACTTATTGGCATTTAAATCCAAGTAAAATAAGAAGGTTAATGGGAAAGAGCCTGAGCTTAAGGTTAGATTTGATAGAGATTAAGTGTTAGGCTAGCCCTAGGCATATAGTAAAACACTATCTCAACAACAACAGGAAAAAAAGAATAAATGCAAATGGGTTTAGTCAGAGGTTCTCCAGAGGCAAAGATCTGATGGATATATATATCATTACATTACAAGGGGAGATTCACTCTAATGTCTAAAACACAAGATAATCTGGCTAGTTCAATGGCGACTATCTGCATACTGCAGAGGTTGAGAACCAAGCCTAGAGCAGTCAATGAACTAGGATGCCTAAGCAGCCTCAGTTTAGCATTACAGCCTGAAATGGTTTCTGGTTTTCAGTTCATGTTGGAAACTAAAATAATTGGGGCTCTGTTTCCAGTGGGAGATGGCAGGGGCAGCAGAAGAGACAGATGCAATCACCAGGATGCATAGGTGAACAAAAGAGCAGTAGCATGATTTCCTCTAAATATTTATATTTATACATGCAGACCTGAGCTAGCCTCCATTTTTATCATAGATGATCTTCATCTCCTTCTCAGTAGACAACAGCTGAAGCCAAGGTGTATAAGAGGTCAAGGTAACGAGACTAAGAATAAGAATGTTAAGTCCTAAGTGGGACATCTTTAGCAACACAACTCCGTGCCCTGCTGCCAACATTCAGAGAAGGTCTTAGAGCAGGAGACAGAATGTAAAAACCACTTAGATGCAGAGGAGTGCACTGACATAGTCTTCTGGATATGGCTTTTACACTCGTAAAAAAAAAATCACAGAAGCTTTGCCTACCTGTACATGACCTTCATAAGATCAAGTCACCCCTTAATAAGAACCCTATTGGCACTTGACGGTTTCTGGGTGGACAGAGAATCATTAGTTTTGAGGATGTTTTCACTGATAGATTTCCTATGCTTCAGTGGCTGGCCTCATACACACACACACACACACATGGGCAGAGCTAATTAGCACTAATTGGATTCAATGAGTTGTTTTTAAAAAAGACATGAAGTTGGGAGGGATATGAGAGGAGCCGATGTGAAGAGGGAATGTTGTTTCATCACATACATACTTGAAATTCTCAAGAATAAAGAAAAATTATAATTAAAATATAATTATGTTAGAAATATTCAAGAGAGAGCTCTATGTGTGCATCTGACATTGCAGAAATAAAAATGATACATACTTAGGAGTGATCCGACATTTAATGGAAACGGAAGCATAGAAATGTTTTGTATGGGTTAAGCAAAATATTATTGTTTAGACACACTTATTCTATCCTAGACTCTTGAGCAAGCACATGTAGTACAGTATCCAAAACAGCATATCATCTTGTCCCCAAACAAAAGAAACTCACATTTTCACCAAAACACACGTAATGATTTTCTGAGAAACACAACTTAATAGTAATTTCAACATAATTTCCCAAAAATATATTATCTTTCACTTACCTAACCACCCTTTTAAAACCATGTATAAAAGATGGCCTAGTCGGCCATCACTGGAAAGAGAGGCCCATTGGACTTGCAAACGTTATATGCCCCAGTACAGGGGAACGCTAGGGCCAAAAAGGGGGAGTGGGTGGGAAGGGGAGTCGGGGTGGGTGGGTATGGTGGACTTTTGGTATAGCATTGGAAATGTAAATGAACTAAATACCTAATAAAAAATGGAAAAAAAAACAATAAAACCATGTATAATACATACAGTGAGAGTGATGATAAAAGCCAATATTTAAAAGAAATAGAAATGAGCTAATAAGATGAAGAGTTAGGGTTAGACAAAGAACAATTAACAGTACTCAATAAAATAGATAGATTTATGAGAGTTTTACCAAAAAGGGTGAATTGTCTATGGTAACATCAACCAAGACAAATTGGGATCAACTAAGGACTCAAATGTCCCTAAGGGATTAAGACACTTGGAGGAATTTAGGGATCTTTCCAATATCCTTTTAAGTAGAATATGGTCTCTCCATCTCCATTCACAACAGCATTTACAAACACCCAGGGTAATGATGCACCACCTCTCCATGATGGACGCTTGGTGTCTGGGGAACGTCCACAATCTTGCCAAGTACCATAGTTACTGGTAACTTGCTCATGCACTGGATTATAACTCCCCATCTGTGCTCATGAAAGGATCGTTATCAAAACCAAGCATTTGAGCCAGGCATGGTGGCACACGCCTTTGATCCCAGCACTCGGGAGGCAGAGGCAGGCAGATTTCTGAGTTGAGGCCAGACTGGTCTACAAAGTGAGTTCCAGGACAGCCAGGGCTATACAGAGAAACCCTGTCTTGAAAAACCAAAAACCAAAACAAACAAAAAACAACCACCCCCAAAAAAATCAAGTATTCATGTACATACATGAAGCATACAAAAGGCAAAGGAATTTGTTGGGAAGAAGAAGGGCTGTGTGGCAGGAGAGTAAGAAAGAAGAAAGTGTTGTAGAATGACCAAAATTCCAGAATCAACATCTGGCAAAGCTCATTTCCCTCCACATGAAAATCCATTTCTTACTGTGGTCATCCAGCCACTGTCTAGGATGGTTCCTGTGACATTACTGCAGTTCTTTACTTCTTTATCCAGCTTCAACTCCATTCCCCTTTTCATACTTTGTGTGTCAGAGGCTATCACTATCTAGTTCCATATTGGGACTCTTGCCTGGTGTTTCATATACCTGGAGTTTCATTGCTGTCTTCAAAACCACCTTCTCACTTAAACACCAGTAAGAACTTCCGCATACTTCAACATGCTCCAGTTAACACAACAGTCTAACTCTGTCTAGTCAAGTCCCAACAACCCGTACTTAAAATATATCAGACATATAACAAACATATGCTGAATATATAAAAACTCTAATTTGTTTTAAGTTGAAGTGTGAGAATTGAAATATCTTTCTTCTTGTAATTTCACTGTCGTTGATGTAAGTAAAATGTCAAAAATAAACACATACAGTCATTAGTGAAAATTGTAGAAACAGGTTTTAATCAAAAACTACTGACAGGAAGAAAAAGAGCAAGAATCTGTTAAAATTAGTTCAGATAACTTGGTGTTTTAATGAAAGAAGGTTGATGTCGAGGAGGGAAATATGGGGGACTTGAGAAGTGTCAAGGAAATACCAACCAAGTAAATTAGGAAGTGGGTTTGAGCTATCTGTACATCTTTAGGTTTGCTGACACTGATTACAAATAGACACTCAACATGCCAGAGAGACTGGAAAACAGTACATTCAGAGTCAGTCTGGAATAAAAGTAAATTATTTTGATAGTTCAAGTTTTCTCTGGCAACAAATCAGCTCGTGCTTAGTATGAGGAAAGAAAGGGATCAAAACTATGCTTATTATTGTCTTGATTGAGTCAAGATTGAGACTGATTGAGAAGGGAGTATTAACTGCAATTAAATATTTTGGATCTGAGCTAAGCCTGTTCTGGGTTTTGGGGTTATTTTTGTTGAGACAGAGTAAAGGGATGTGAGAGCAGCATGTGATGTACAGATGCTGAAGGTTCATAAAGGGCATAAGGAAAAAAATTATCTGGGAGATAATAAAAGAACTAGATACTAGTCAGTTGGAAAAAAAAAAAGAGCCCAGCATCATGAACATTTGGAATGTAACTAAACATAAAGAGCATTGTGAGTAGTAGACTATTTGTAAGGGTAATATCCTTCTTCCAAGTTGTAATTTTTCAGGATACAGTTGTGGGTTATATATAGAAAGGAGAGTGGCTGATGTTGCTGCCCTTTAAATTGGGTGGGCAGTCTAACGCCATTCAAAACCTCTAAGATATCATGATAGTTACCAGCTACCAGTTTTAGTCAGGCAAGAAAAAGTTCCTGAAGATGGAGGGGTTGAGGTACACTCATTCTGGAGATGGCAGGGATAGACATTTGTCACAGTCAGGAGAAATGGCAAATACCTATAGTCCTAGCACTCCAGGGGCTAAGGTATAAAGAAACCAATCTTGAACTCAAGGCCAGCCTGGGATACATAGTAATTTACAAAATCTTTCTGGGATTGTTTCAGTGTAGCCTGTCTCCAGCTGTTGATAGTCTTTTGGGTAACTATGAGGTGAGAATGGCTACCATTGTCAGTCAATAGAGGTGTTTTCTGTACTAAATCCTAGCAGAAGCATACTGAATCTCTCTTGTTCTCTAGGGCAGTGCCACCTTAAAGAAAGGGATTTAGTCTTCACAGTTACTTAAACCAAGAGCAAGCCCATTTTTTAAAATTTTTTTATTTATTAGGTATTTTATTCATTTATATTTCCAATGCTATCCCAAAAGTCCCCCATACCCCCCCACTTCCCTACCCACCCACTCCCACTTCTTTGCCCTGGCGTTCCCCTGCACACTTCCTGTGTCTTCCATCTTTTTCTTTCATTGACTCTATCCCTAGCCAAGAGCTTTTCTCTTTATTTATTCAACAGCCTATAAAACATGATATGCAAAGGTATGAGTAATTCATTTCTACAGAAAATTTTAACTATTTTACAAAGTAAAGAGGTTGCTTTTCTGACCCTTAGAGACAGAGAACAGCACTCAAAACTGCAAACAGATGTTACTAAGTCATATGTTACTTTCAAAATTTATGGTACATGACTTAAAAGATTGTTCTCAACAATTTGTGGCTGTTTTTGGCAAATGATGTATACCTAATTATCACAATGCAAGAGAGCAAGTGTCCATGTACATGCATACATACAACACATAACACACACACATACACAATTTTATGTCACTAGCATGAAAGTGTACATAATTTAAGATTAGAGCTATGCCTTTAGTTTACCTGGTAAATGCTGATGATATAGGAAATCAATACACAGTAATTAGGTTAGATGGTTTTCTTATCAGTAAGTTAAAATTAAGGACACTGACTACCCAGTTGTATAGCAGATTGATGGCATAATTTCTAACACCCTAGCGGCTCATTATTAACATGATTGCAAGGTCAGGCTAAATTTCAGCTTCTGAAGACCAGAAATACTTACAGATAAAGTCATTTCCACAGTTTCCTATCTACACTGCCACATGACCAACAGCAAGCTCCATACCAAGACCAAAGTCTCAGCCACCATGCTTAACCCACCATGAACAGTAAACTAAAATAAATTGTTTTTGTTTGTTGCTTGTTTGCAGAGAATAAAAAATTTATACACATAGTGCCAGCCTGTCTCAAAGAAGAGGGGTTTGGGGCAGTGATTTTATGGTAACTGAAATCATATGACAAAATTAAAAACCTTTGCTAAAGAGAAATGGCAGGATGTTACTAAATGATATTTAGTAGTCCCTCATTAGATACTTTTTAATTAAATTAGAGACATTTTAGATACAGAGTGACCTGTTATTCTGTCCTATCTGTCTTAGTTGAGTATATAGCCTGATTGAAGACAAAAGGATATAATTCTCAGTCCGGAAAATCTTCTTAAAATTCTGAGTTTTATAAGTAGGCAAAATCACATCAAAAAGACATGTGTATATGATAAAACAACTTCTCCATACAAGTAATATCATTGGTAATAAAGATAATAGGTAGGTAGCCACAATTTTGGGCAGGGCAATTCCATAAGCATTAAATATGCATTAAATCATTAAATGTTCATTTCTATATCCTAATATGTATATTATTATCATCACTATTTACCAGAAAGGGCAGAGAAAATTTAAGTGATTTGTTCAAGAACATAGTTCACTAAGAGGAGAACCTTCCATAAACCCTGAAAAGCAGTAGAATATGAATTTCTAGTCACCATTTTTACCATGTAAGATTATTATATGATGGATTTCAACTGGACATAATCTATCAAACTCTCAGAAATATAACAATTATGTAAGTATACAAGTATTATGTAGATACAGCTTAATGAAGTCAAAATATAATATTTGGGTTTAATTGTAAGAATATATAACTTGTAGTACTTGAGGGTTAGCATGATGCTAAAACATGTGACAAAAGTAGTATTTAACTTTCAAGCATAATCCTTTTGGAGTTCTCGATATTGTTGCAAGTTACAGGTTTCTAATAATATTTGCTTCTATTATCACAGTACTGACAACTAGAAATTATTCAGTTTTGATAAATAAAATTAACTGAGGGTTTGGAAGAGTAAAGATATAACACATATTTGAAGGTTTACTATATAAAATATGAAAGTTTAATAACAAGTAATGGGACTTTTTTTTTCTTTTTACTTTTTCTTCCTTTTTATTTTTATTTACTTGCTCACTTTACATCCCACTCATTGCTCAATTCCAGTCACCCTATCCCACAATATTTCTCCCTATCTCCCCATCCTCCCTCACCTTCTCCTCAGAGTGACTGGGGGACTCTGAGTATCTCCACACCCTGGCACATCCAGTGTCGGAGGGGCTAGATGCATCTGCCCCACTAAGGCCAGTCCAGGCAGCCCAGCTGGAAGACCATAATCCCACATAGAGGCAACAGCTTTTGGGAACAACTCCAGTTGTTTGTTTCACACATGAGGACCATGCTAAACATGCATATTGATTACAAATGTTCATAGAGGCCTATGTCCACCTGGTGTGTATGTTTGTTGGTTAGTGGTTCAGTCTCTGAAAGCCCTGATGGTCCAGGTTAGTTGATTCTGTTGGTTGTTCCTATGAAGATCCTATGCTCTTTGGAGCCGGCAATCCCTCCTCCTATTCTCTTATAAGAAACCCAAATGCCATCTACTGTGGGTGTCTGTATCTGTCTGAGGCAGCTACTGGGTGTAGCCTCTCGGAGGGTACCAAGCTCGTGTCTGTAAGCATAACAGAGTATCATTTTTTATTGGTTATTTTATTTATTTTCATTTCAAATGTTATCCTACTTCCTGGTTTCCTGTCTGAAAACTCCTATCCCATCCTCTAGACCTCCTGCTTCTATGAGGGAACTCCTCCACCCACCTACTCTCTCTGCTTCACTGTCCTAGCATTCCCCTATGTTGGAATATCAAGTTTCCACAAGACCAAAGGCCTCCCCTCCCATTGATGCCAGATAAGGCCATCCTCTGCTATCTATGCAGCTGGAGCCATTTGGTTGATGGTTTAGTCCCTCAGAGCTCTGGGGGTGTCTTGTTAGTTGATAATGAGTATCATTAATAGTGTCAGGGATTGGTTCTTATTCATGGAATGGGTCTCAAGTTGGGCCTGTTATTGATTGGTCATTCCCTTGATCCCTCCATCCCCCATCCCTGCAATTTTTATAGACAGGATAAATTTGGGGTAAAAAGTTTTGAGGGTGGGTTGGTGTCCCTGTCACTCCACTGGGGGTTCTGCCTGGATACAGGAGTTGGCCTCTTCAGATCCCATGTCCCCAATGCTGTGAGTCACACATAAGGTCACTACCATTGATTCTTGGTTGCTGCCCTTATCCCAGATCTCTGTCTTGTCCTGGAGATGTCCTCCACCTCTTTACCTCCCCACTTCTCTCAGTTGCAGATTTCCATTCATTCTTATGGCCATCTGGCCATGTCTCTTGTCATTCCTGAACACCTAATCCTGACCCTACCCCACCCCTCCTTCCGATCCCTTCTCCCATCCAGTTCTCTCCTTCAACTAATTTTTAAACAGAATAGTTTGCATTGGCAGCTTCCTTGATGCTTGAACATTATCAAAATATTCATAGCATAATAGATATATATATATCAGAATCAATTGGATATTTTACTTTATATTATTATATCATATATGGATACAATATTATATATAATAATGTTTCTATGAAATTGAAATGGTTGGAATTATTGTCAAATTAGAGCTCCTAAATAAACTTAGATAAATAAGACATAACAACACAATGCGTTGTAGTGCTTCTGTACTGGCATCTGAACTCAAGCCCACCACTGTGGACTGGCATCTGAACTCAAGCTCACCACTCTTTCTTCTTACTTTTGTTCTTTAAGACCACCTCTTGTACCCTACATATTGCTTAATGGAAGTCAGTGCAATATTTATTTATTTGGAAATTAAATGTCCTCAATTTTAGGTAAATCGGGCCATTTTTCATCTTGTTTGTTTTACTACTATAAAATATCGTGATAGTCCCCATTCCAGTGAAATTTACTAAAGACAAAAAAACTTCTTACTTAGGTTTTACTACTTCTGAAAAAAAATATAGTACAAAGCTCTTGTACCATCCTTAAAATATTCTGAGAGCTTGTGTTTAGAGGAATATCATACTCAGGAATAAACTAAAATTGTATAATTATCTTGTAATATATACACAATACTAGTTTTCTTTTATGGATGAATGAAGTAAACCTAGGAGTTTAGTACTAGAGATAGGAAGAACAACCTGGATGCTTCTATGTACATGTGTGTCCTATATCTAAAACACGGTTAGTATATTGCAAACACAAGCTAGATGAATACTTTCAACATATTTTACAAAGACGTGTAAAACAGACTAGTGCTCAGAAATATATCTGAATAATAGGCATTGCTGTTAAACTGATTTTTTTTTTTTTTTTTTTGTAAATCAGATCTGCTGCATGCGGTTATTGAATTGCATGACTGATTGTGATTGTCAAAAGTCAATTATATTCTGGATCTATCAATGCTCCAGAGCATTGTAAAGTAAGGCATGTTTGGATGATTTGGTCACGAGGCACCTAATAAATTTCAAGGAAAAGGAGATACAGTGAGAGAGAAATGCATGCTGACTCATTTAGAGAGAGAGGTGAAGGAAGGTAGTTGCCCAACATCATGATATTCTTGATTGTTATTCCTCTAGACTTCTTGAGCATCTTTCTAGGAATAAGCTTTATTTGAGGATAATCAGTTTAGAGTACTTGAAATGGGGACTGTCTAAAACCGGATCTAAAACCTATGACCTTGCAAATTTTGTTGTTGGGATATACTCAGTATGTGCATTGAAACTTAACTCAAAGTTAATTCAAAGTTAACTCAGTGGAAGATACAGGAATAAGAACTCAGAATAAAATTTATATATCAACCTCTCATCTCCTTTAAGCTTAAAATAGAATTGCCATCTTTCTGTGTAAAGCACGATTCATTTTGCTCTTTTCTGAATCTTTCGTTGGCTTTTCCATTTCTGAAGGAATTTACATGTGGCAGTGTTTTAAGCAGAGGGGAGAAATGCATAGCTAACACTGAATATTTCAGAATGGCTACATTTGGGAAAAAAAAACCATTATAAACCTTGCTATTTCACAGTGAAATTTAAGTACCTCAGAGAGAAGAGATGGCAGCCATTTATTGGAAACTGATCCTTTGCTGTGAATAGAAGTTTATGCCGTTGCACATGTTTAGAAAACATAGCATTTTGTTTATGTCAGTTAAAATATAGAAACAAATCTTTAGTATATTTGAGATATGTAAAGTTTTACAAATTGTTTAAACAAGTCTGTCATTGTAGGACTTATAAATAGAAAATACCATATTGTGTTAAAGATAAAACCTACACAAAACAGAGGCTATAAACTGCACAGATTTGGTAAACTATTAAGACGACGTGATTAGTCATAGTTGACATATAAGTGATTAAAAATATGTTTTCTCGGCTCTTGGAAAGAAGCTTTTATTGATCTTTATGAATAAACACTAATGTTTAAAATTCAAAGAAAACTACTTAATGATCTGTTTCTTTTAAATCTAAAGAATATTTTCAGGGCCTAGGGAGATACCTCAATTGGGAAAGTACCTTCTGCTCAAGGATGAGGACCCCAGATTTGCAAGACAGCACTATCCAACTCCCTTGAGGATAAATGTCTCCATAATGTAAGTGTGTGTCCTACATGTCATGTGCTAGCCTTCCATCTAACTTATATAAGGAAACCACAATGACCATGAAGATGGCAGGGCTTTCTTGACCAGGTTTAATGATTTTTCTCGTCATGTTTCTACTGACTGAGCAACTACTCTGAACTGATACATGATAATTAACATTAATACTAAGCTTTAAAAGATCTGTGTGTTAATTTTAGATTTTTATAGCATTTTATGTGTGCATCAGTCTATGTATATATGCCTGTACAGAAAACAAACTTCTGCTTACATCTCATGACAAAACTTTACTAAGATTGACTTTGGATCCCTTACCTCCAAAGAAGTAAGAGTCTAGATAGAAAACTCTAGAAAGAAAGAAAGAGAGAGAGAAAGAGAGAGAGAGAGAGAGAGAGAGAGAGAGAGAAAGGGAGGGAGGGAGGGAGGGAGGGAGGGAGGGAGGGAGGGAGGAAGGAAGGAAGGAAGGAAGGAAGGAAGGAAGAAAGAAAGAAAGGAAGGAAGAAATCTATGATAAGGATGCTGAAGAGGAGCTCTCCACAACTGTTGACTTCTGGTAGAATGTGAGTGAGAAAGGACTTATTTTCATTAAGGGTCTGACCCCTAGAAATCTGGCCATCCTCCAGTTAGTTATATGGGAAACACATATTGGACTCATTGTTGTTACTGTTGTTTTCAAGGACAGGATCAAAAGAGTAGGAAGACAAACCTGGGAAGACTAGAAATGGAGTGTGATCAGGATGCAGGATGTGACATTCCCAAATAATCAATAAAAGTATTATGTTGTCAAAAAACTTATTAAGATTTCATAATTCTTTGTCTTTTGGATTGCCTTGAACAGGCAAATAAAAAAAAATTTTAAAAAGTCAGATTTCTTCCTATCTGCTTATGACGTTTCACTCCCTGCCAATGTTATTAAAGGCCTGTTGCTCTGTGAGATCAGAGGATGCTTCCACCCTGTCTATGTTCCCAGTATTATTTTGGTGATCAGTGGGATGCCAGTGGATCTTGAATGAGAGAGTTTGGAAATCTGCTTACCAAGGAATCTGCTTGTGTTGTTTTTTCCTAAGGTGGTGGTTGATCCAAGGAAAGCAAACACACTGGCAGAGGAATTGTGAATTCAACCTGATACCTCAGGCAGAGCTGCCTTAGCTAGACCCAGGCATGTGAGTGCGATGCTCAACCCATTAATGATCATATTTTCAGGCATCCTCATCACAACAGTAGCTAAAGAGTCCCTGTATGTGGTGCCCGGTGGGAACTTTATCACCAGTACCAAATGTTATGGCACTTATGTGTTAGCTTGTTCTTTAGCATTATGCACTCAAATATTGAGTAAACGCAGCTTCAGTGACTTTTAGAAAATGAGACTGTAATGGCATTTCACATTTGCTTGTAATCCTTAGACATAAAGCCTGTTGTATTTGTTAGACTCTTTTTGCTAGTTTTTGTCTCTATATTTCTCTCTCTTTTTTTTTGGTGGATTCTCTATGTAGACATTCAAAATAAGTTTTAATTGATTAGCATTAAGAACTAATATAATATTTTCATAAATAAACAGCTCATTTTAAATTATAGTGACAAATTGTTCAAGAATCAATTATAGATAACCATTTTCTAATAATTTTTAGTGTAGGATCTCACATTATCTTTCATCTACCATGGTATTTATTTATCTTTCTTATTGTGTTAAAGGCTTAGTTTTTAAAGTATTTTTTAAAATTATACCTTTGAGCTGTCTACCGAAGAACTCTTATGAGGACATGTAATGAGGGCTGGCTTATGGGTTCTGAGGTTCAGAGCATTATCATCATTGCAGGACGCTCGGCAGCATCTAGGCAAGCATGGCACAAGAGGAGCTGAGAGTTCTGTGTCTCATTCTGAAAGCAAACAGAAGACTAAATCTCCAAGTCAGCTAGAAGGAAGGTCTCAAAGCTCACCACCACAGTAACACACTTCCTTCAACAGGCCACATGTACTACAACAAGAACACAGCTTCTAATAATGCCCCTCGCTGGCCTAGCATATTCAAACAATCACATTCGACTCTCTGGCCCCCATAGGCTGTCCAAACACATGAGTCTAAGGGGGCCATATTTAGCCATAGCATAATGCAAAAATTGTTTAGTCCAGCTTCAAAAGTCCCATAATCTATAGCAGTCTCAACAATTTAAAAGTACAAAGTCTCTTCTGAGACTTAATCCAATCACTTAACTGTAATCCTTTATAAAATCAAAATCAATAGAGATGATAACATTACCTCCAATACCATGGGATAAACACTACCATTCCAGAAAGACATAGTAAGGAAATCCTAAACAAAAAACAGACCAAACCCAGCTAGGCAAACTTCTAAATCTATGTCTCCATGTCTGATGTACACCTCCTTTCTGGTGTTGACTGCCCCACAATTCTTTCTTTTTGGCTGGTTCCATTCCCTGTTAGATGCTTTCCTCAGCAGGTATCCTATGGCTCTGACATCTCTAAACATCTTAAGCCATGTGATCTTGAAACTAGGAAGACTAAACTACATTTCCAAACAGCATGAATTGGTTGACAGTGTACATTGACCAATGATGACCTAGCCTTTCCTAACAGAAAGCTTCTGAACTACTGAATGGAGAGCAAGGGCCACTGGTCTGTAGAGCTCTTGAAACAACCTGTGTGAACACATGGCTAAAGCAGAGCACTGCATTTATAAAGAAAAAAATTCAAGAAGTTCACGGAAGAACATGGTTTACAGAATATGCAATAGTTCCTGCAATTTTCAGTTGTTCCCAAACAATACATACTATGACAATTTTAGTTAGGTCCCATTTAGGAATGCCTCTCATTATAGACATCAACAAAAAATGAAATGAAGTATCATAAAAGAACAATCTTTGGGCCATGAAAGTAGCTCAGTCACTAATCACTTGGATATGAGTTTGATCCCCAGTACATATGTGAGAATGAAGAACATAGTGGAGAATGCTTGTAATTCTGCCACTGGAAAAATGGAAGTAGGATTACTGGTGTTTATTGGCCAGACAACTTCGCCTAATTGACAAGCTCCAGGCCAATGAGAGATTGTTTTTGAGAAGAGCTAGACAATGTTCCAAAGGGGGGGGGGGGTGACACACAACTTACACAAGTGAACATGCACACACAGAGAGAAACTTTCCAAGAATATACTCTAGACAATGTACCATAGCACTGAGTTCCTATAAATATTTACAAATAATCCAGTTTGAGATGTACAACATCCTTGTCTCTGTCACAAGCCTAAGAGAAGGCTTTTATTGTAAATCCCCAGAACAAATCTAAAGCTGCAAGGGTCAATGTGTCATCCAGAATACCATGCTCTACAAGTATTAATATAATGTAGGCTTTTCTTTTTAAAAGTTGCAATAATCCTAAACTACTGTTGGGCAACAATATTTTGCAAGCACTCTGATCCCAGCTACTTTGTACATTTAATTTCATTTAATCTTTTCCAAATCATTGAGATATGTGATTCTTTATATCTATTTTACCAACAGAGAGATCATCGTCCTGAAGGTTTAATTTTCTTGTCCAAAATGACAAGGCATACTCAAATAACAAATAGCACAATTCAGTATCACTTCACATAAAATAATATTTATCTTATTAGAGCTGTCAAAAACACAAAGCAAGGTCTTTTGGCTTGGTTTTTAAATTCAGTAATGTGTTTTATCACATCTATTTGTCAATTTTATTTACTTTATTTGGTCAACTTTACAACTCAAGTTAATAAAAAATTGATTTGACATAGGTCCCACTCAGCAGAAAGTTTGATGCCTCCCAGCGATTGTTATATTTTAAACAATATGAAATGACAATGAAGGAATCCTAGGGATGGCTATCACTCGTATCTAACATATAACACTTCTTGCACATTACTTTGTGTGTGTGTATGCTTACATGTACACATATTTTTAATAAGACTCTGTGAATACTTTTAAATTTTTCCTTTGAATTTCTCTTACTGCAAGAAGTGTCCTACATTTCACTTTAACACATCAATGTACAATGACCTGTTAAAAATGATGCAGCATAAATAATTTATTTCACGTTATTCTTCTTAGGCAACCACTGCCAAGAGCTAATGCCTTTAAAACCTACCCTGGAATGTCTGTAAAATTTAACATCTCTTCTCCATCCTGACTGTCATGAACTCCATCCGCCATCTTCCTCCTACACCACCGTCATAGAATTTAGATATCCTATTTCTATTCTCTTTTATTAAACAAACAAACAAACAAACAAACAAAAACCACCTTCTACCATGTTGGCAGTGCCATCACCCCTTAAAACAATCCCTTAATCCATACACATACATGATAGAGATAGAGATGGAGATATTTACTTAGCATATGAGCACTGCTTTTTGTGTGTGTCAGAAAGCAAGAGTCAGATTTGTCAGCAGAGTCCCTGATATTCATTATGACTTTTATTTACATACCCTTTCCATCCGCCCTGAATTACATCTCGATGCTTTATTTTAGTTTTTAAGTTATACATTCTAACTTCATACTGTGACTTGATTTGAAAAATGAATATTTTTCTGTCTTCCAAAACAGTTAATTAATTTACAAAATTCAGATAACTTGATTTTAGTTTTTTCATGGGAAAGTCAGAGGAAAGTTAAATGTCAGTTAAAAAAAAAAGTCCTTTATACCATCAGCCAGTGTAAAATTAAATCAGAGGAATGGAAAATAAAGGTAGCCAGTAGACACTGAGACTGCAAGCCTACAGCCATATTCTTTAATTTGGGACTAGTTCTTTAAAAAGGAATCAAGGTTCATAGAGGAATGATAGTCATAAGTATTACATAATATTGCTAAGAGGCACATGTTTCTGATACCTGTTAGCTAATTTTTCAGTTAGAAAGATATACTCAACCTTACCAAGTCACCATTGTGAAATCATGCTCACTGCAGACTCCATTGCATGTCTTAACATTGCCTATGCTGTTTTCTTAAACTTTTTAAAAAAATACTAACATATTTAAGAAGCACTCACCTACTCACTTTCAATAAGCTGTTAGCAGCCAAACAACATTTGAAGAATGTAAACAAACCTGATTTCAAATACTATTTATTGAAATAATAAAAATGGTGAATTTCCTTCAAAATATAACACAATTACTTCCAAAGAATTTTAAATAATAGAAAAAAAACAGAAAAAATGTAGTAGAGTTTATTATGTAGATTAAGATCAACCTAAATAATGTCTTCATAGGTGTGTGGGGAGACTCTTCCATGGCCTGGATTAACATGAAGATGAGTAAGACTGTGCTCTGTGCTATATCACAGAAGGAATGTCTTAGGAGCATCCTCCAAGCACTGCTAAGCTATCAAAGCACCTAACCACAATACACATGAGCTTATATGTTCATTATATAAGAACATCACCAGCTAAGACAGCAAGGGAGACAATAATCACAAGCACGTGCCCTATGGCTTCTGTATATTTATATGTCTGGCTTCTCACTCCTGTCCTAGTGTTCGTTTATTACTTCTCCAAAATATGTCTCTGCTTCCATTGGGCTTTAGATTTTTGGAAAATTGTCTTATACCTCAATCATTTAACAACTAAATCCTTCCACTTTCTCTGAGACAATTCTTCAAAGCAAGATTATTTGGGTAGGCAACTTTAAAGACTAAAAATATACAAAAAAAAAGATCAAAAGAGGAAAATATACTAAAAATATACAGCTGCCCATCCAAAACCTCCCTTTGCTATCTAGACATAATATAAAATGTGGTCCCTCATCTGTGGTCCTCAGACTGGAAAGATAGCTCAGTGGTTAAGAACACTGACTGCTTTTCCAGAGGTCCTGAGTTCAATTCCCAGCAACTACATGGTGGCTCAGAACCATCTGTAATGGGATTTGATGCAGTCTTCTGGTGTATGTCTGCAGACAGCTACAGTGTACTGATAAAAATAAAAATAAAAATAAATAAATCTTTGGAAAAAAATGTGGTCCATCCTAAAACTTCAGAACATAACTGATTAGAAAACAGTTTTACACTTTCACTTATTTAACTTGATATGGTTGTCATAATTATGATTCTAATTTATTCTTCTTTTTGCTCATATAGACCAGCCAACTGATCTAAAGTAATCTTCTATAATGTCTGTATAGTGTTAGTAAAAAAAGAAAATTTTCTAGTTAATTTAAATTTTTAGTGTGAAAAAAATATCAAGATTTTTTTCTTGAAATGGTTAAATTGGCATTAAAAAAAATCACTTCAAACTGAGCTTTTCACACCACACTTGCACATAGAGATAGCTGTTTTAATTTTTTTAATGTGCATCCTTCCACTAAGTGCTACCACATGTTTTGTAGATTGCAAGTTACTAATCAAAAGGGTAACCATGCTTTAAATTTGAATCAATTTCACTTATCTTAAAGGTAAGTGCTATTTTGAGTTTCCTGCACTTTTCAGAATTTTTTCACCTCTAAAACGGAAGTCGTTTCCTTCTGGCTATAATAAGCTGCCAACAACTCAAACACACGTTTCAGTTAGGATCTGGAGTGGGTAGGAATGGAAGAGGAAGGCTCTTTTCTGATGCTATCAGACCTCTGGTATTTATGTTTCAAAAATCTTACCTGTGGCAATGGCCATTCTCTGATGATTTTCAAGGTACTAGGATACTGTACTTGGGATAAATTATAACACATACACAAAACACCTCTATAATAAGTACATACAATATGCCAATAGAAACCTATGTGAACATGATAGTTATTGACATATAACTTAAAATATCCAATCAAAATATGTATTTAAGAAACAATGAGCCGGGCGTGGTTCCAGGAGAGCCAGGGCTACACAGAGAAACCCTGTCTCGAAAAAAAAACAACAACAACAACAACAACAAAAAAAAAACAAAAACAAAAAAAAAAAACAAAAAACAAAAAAAAAAAAAGAAAGAAAGGAAAAAAAAAGAAAGAAATAATGATAGCTAGAATAGCTTTTGGTGCCATGTATAGGTTAACGGCATATGGAATACAGAGTATAGAAGACAGAAATAAAGTAATAACTGGAGAGGTGTCTCAGAGGTTATGAGTACTCGATGTTCTTGCTGAGAACTTAGATCTAGTTCACAGCACCAATACAGCAGCTCACAATCAACTGTAACTCCAGTTCCTAGAGATTTGGTTATCTATTTTGGTCTTCCCATATACAAGCCTTGAACACAGTACACATACATATATATAAGTAAAAGTGTGTGTGTGTGTACGTGTGTGTGTGTGTGTGTACGTGTGTGTGTGTAGTGAAAAACTCATAAGAAGCTAAATTATTTTCTAACTTTATATATTGCTCCATTCTTGTAAGTGATACAAACCAGGCAGATATCTAATCACTACTTTTTAAAGAGCTTAGTACGTGTGGTGCTTTGCTAACATGCCAGAATAAAGAGGAATATCTTCCCTTATAGTTTTTATTGTATTTAAATAAGTGCTTCAGTTACAGCATTTTGTGTATAATAATTTATATAGTTTCTTCACAGGTTACTTTTTAATTCATGAGCTTTGTCTAATTCATGTTTCTAATTATGCCTTTTAAATCAAACAAAAATGGCAAAATGTATACAAGTTTGCCCCATGGACATTTTAAAACTTGACTGTCTTAGCAGTCAAGGTGCAAACAAAGACTCTGAAAAGAGGGGAGAGGAGTAGTGAAAAATTTTAATGTAGCCTCAGCACCTACATTTATTTGGAGCATTTACCAAAGGAGATTGGGTTTATTACATTTGTGCAAATTTGTGTTACTTATTAATGCAAAGTTTCCCTGACAATTGCAGCAATTTAAGATCAGCCTTTGCAGAAGAAATATAGCTCAACTGGATCCTCAGGGGTAATGGATATCAGGAGACCTATACTAGTGACCTGCAGGGATGTGCTATGTTTGTCTCATTGCCTGAGGGAGTAGCCAATTAAATACTCCCGGTCTGTGAACTGGTCTATTCAAAGAGTTAAAATAGTATAAAATGCTTGCAAACTTAAACAATAAGTAGACAATCTTAAATAAGATAGAATAAGCAACTTAATGCAAAAGTCAGAAAGAAAGCTTGATTCCTCATGAATCAACAAAAATCAAGAGACTCAAAGCTAATAAACTTAAGTGCATGTTGGAGAAAAACATAAGGATTAAATCTGCTCACACACTCTGTACAATAAGAATCTTTTGCTAAAACTGTTTGGAACTCATTCCTATCAGAAGAAGATAAACTAATAATGGTAATAATTGCCTTGTCTCTAGAGTTTTTTAATAGCTATTTATTTAAAACCATATTTATAGTCAGTGATGCTAACAGTACACAAATTTTTAAAATGTAAGCAGTATGTACCCTCAAAAGACCATATTTTTATCTTCAAAAGAAACAAAATATTTTAAAATAATTTACTTACTGATTTTTGCAAAAGGTTCTTATTAAGAATATTTAGAGAGTTCTAACATAGCACTCAAAGTTCCATACTGCATAGAATGTATTTTAATGCTTAGTCCAAAGAACTGTCGTTATAAACATGCCTGAAAATATTTGAATATTCAAGGAGGAAATGAACATTGGATACATTCATATATAAATACGAACATATATGTGTGCATACACACATAATTAAACTAATATTTGTTGAGATTTTCCTGGATAAATTTCCCTAGCCTTTCTGTCGCTATCCTTTGCAGCACTTAGAAATGTTTTCTAGATGATTGCTTACTTGTTGTTGCTGTTGCTTAATTTTCATACTGTATTTTAATTATAATGTTTCTTCCTTTCCATTTCTTAACCCAGATCCTCTCACATACCCTTCACAACTATTCTCAAAGTTTACAACATTTTCCACTCATTGTTACCACCTGCATATACTTATTTGTAGTTCTATATATACTCCTAAATACAGCCTGTCAACTGCAGATAATGTTAGTTGTGTGTGTGTTTTCAGGGCTGATCATTGGCACTGGACAGACAATGGTGTTCTCTGGACGAGGCTCTCTCTCAGATCCCAGCTTTTGATGTGAACAGCAATGAATCTTTTTATGAATAAATATTTATTCAATAAAATTTTTAAAACAGATTAATTTTTTCTCTTGTTGACAATGAATTATTTTTCACTTTGAAAAACAATGTCATCTTCATGTAAAAGGATTTAATTAATTGTAATTATTTTAAAAATGAATTTCAGGTAGAATAAAATCATATGAAATGCATTTTTTCTGACCTACTAAATACATGTCCAAAAATAGAAGTTCCAGTTCTAATAGTTATTTTCACCTGAGGTCTCTTTTTAAAAATCTATTTAAACATGAACATTTTGCATAAAGGTTAATTTTACTGAAATACTGAAATTAAATACTTTGCTTTTAATTTAATAACAAAACCCAAAAATACTTTCTTTACTCTTTTACTTTTTAAAATAAACTCATGTCTTTACTTTCACATTAAAGGTATCAGGTTTTATAGAATCCAGTAGATTAACTCATAACTCATTATATGATTATATTTTATGTTGAAAGTCACTAGTTCCAGCAATTATAAACTATTTGAACAATTATTGTATTAAGAATCATTACAGTTAGAGATGATGAGAGGAAAGTGAGTTAAAAATAAAGAAACTGCACTTATATGGAATTTTACAAACAATAAATGATGTTATAAATTTTATGGAAATTCAGAAATGCTAAATAATTTTGAAACAGTCACACGGTTTTTAAAGATTCTTAAGATCTTGCTCTTTTAGAGGTGACATTTCCACTAGTGACTTTGTTGAGAAGAGTTCTAAATGCAAAAACAACATAAATAAGAAGGCATTTTCCTTGAGATGAGAAAGAATGTTTCTAAGGATACATTTTAAAGTCACAATAGAAAGTTCTTGAACCTCAAAACTCCTAATTAGATGTCTGTGAGAACTGAGAACAATGCTGTGTTATTTAGGGTTAGCAAGCTGTGCAAAAGCCACTGCAGGCCATGCCTCTAATGATCACAGAAATCATTCTATTCTAGTAGCCTTAAACTACTTTTCAAAATCTATAATAAAGATTCATTTATTTAATACATTTTTGTTTGACACATGTCTAGGGATCAGAAATTAAGAACATATTGAAACAAACACAATCACTACCATCTTCGTATGTCTTTTATTTATTTTTTTTCTTTTCCATTTTTTATTAGGTATTTAGCTCATTTACATTTCCAATGCTATACCAAAAGTCCCCCATAGCCACCCACCCCCACTCCCCTACCCACCCACTCCCCCTTTTTGGCCCTGGCGTTCCCCTGTACTGGGCATATAAAGTTTGCGTGTCCAATGGGCCTCTCTTTCCAGTGATGGCCGACTAGGCCATCTTTTGATACATATGCAGCTAGAGTCAAGAGCTCCAGGGTACTGGTTAGTTTATAACGTTGTTCCACCTATAGGGTTGCGGATCCCTTTAGCTCCTTGGGTACTTTCTCTAGCTCCTCCATTGGGAGCCCTGTGATCCATCCATTAGCTGACTGTGAGCATCCACTTCTGTGTTTGCTAGGCCCCGGCATAGTCTCACAAGAGACAGCTACATCTGGGTTCTTTCAATAAAATCTTGCTAGTGTATGCAATGGTGTCAGCGTTTGGATGCTGATTATGGGGTGGATCCCTGGATATGGCAGTCTCTACATGGTCCATCCTTTCATCTCAGCTCCAAACTTTGTCTCTGTAACTCCTTCTAAGGGTGTTTTGTTCCCACTTCTAAGGAGGGGCATAGTGTCCACATGTCGTATGTCCACATGTTGTATGTCTTTTAATGAAACAACATTTCAGTACTAAAACCAACAACTGCCCAACTACATATATTTAGAATGGGTATGTAAATGGTACTGGCAACAGAATGGCTAAAAATAAAGAGAAATGACCCTAGCATTGAGGTAATGGAAAACATCTCAAGATCAAAAAGATGATGTGGAGTTGTTCGGGAATATGGAGAATAAGGGCATTCAAGAAAGAGAGTGCCATCTACTCAGTGTCTGTCTATATGAATGTAGGAAAAATTTGATCCTGGAACAGTCAAGAGAGAGTTGACTAGTAGAACTCAAAGAGTGAAATTTTAAATGTGTAGAGCAGTTACTGAAGAGACTGTCCCACCTGGGAATTCATCCCATATAGAGTCACCAAAACCTGACACTATTGTGGATGCCAAGAAATGCTTGCTGAAAGGAGCCTGATATGGCTGTCTCCTGAAAGGCTCTGCCAGAGCCTTACAAATACAGAGGCAGATGCTCACAGCCAACCATTAGATTGAGCTTGGGTTCCCCAATGGAAGAGTTAGAGAAAGTATTGAAGGAGCTAAAGGGGTTTGCAATCCCATAGGAAGAACAGCAGTTTCAACCAACCAGACTCTGGAGAGCTCCCAGGGACTAAGCCATCAACCAAGGAGTATGCATGGCTCCAGCTGCATATGTAGCAGAGGATTGCCTTGTCATGCATCAATGGGAGCAGAGGTCCTTTGTCCGATGAAGGCTCTATAGATGCCCAAGTGCAGGGGAATCGAGGGTGGGGAGGCAGGAGTGGGTGGGTGGAGGAACACCCTCATAGAAGCAGGGGTAGGGGGAATGGGATAGGGAGTTTCTGGGAGATGGAAAACCGGGGAAGGGGATAACATTTGAAATGTAAAGAAAATATCCAATTTAAAAATAAAAGTGTGTGGACAATATGAACCTGGGGATAAGGGTAGGGATACACTATGTAGGATTCATGGAATATCAAGATACTTTCATTATCTACCATATGAACAATGAGATTTTGTTGAGAATTTGAAGCAGATGCCTTGATCAAAACTCCTAAAACACACACACACACAACAACAACAACAATGGGCAATAGGTTTAGAACTGGAAGGAACAAAGGTGAAATGAGAACAGCAATTTAAAAAATAAAAATAGGAATGAGGGTTTCATAGCATGAGAGATTATCTCATAAGAGAGAGGCTAAATATGCACTAAAGGAAAAATGTTAACTGATAGAAAAGAAAGAAAAAATAAAATTCAGGGCAATAAAGGATAGTCAAAACTCAAAGAACAACTTGTGGGGACTAAAGAGACCTCCTCAAAAAAGAGTTAGGATGTATAATTTCATGTATTCACTGTTATGTGATTTAAAGACAGTATAAAAATTTGGTATTCTAGTGAGGAACATTTTGAAAATAAAATTTAGAAAATATTTTCAAAATAGAATTAGAAGGCACTCAGGCATGAACTCTCTCTCTCTCTCTCTCTCTCTCTCTCTCTCTCTCTGAATGATATGACTCCAAGATTTATATATTTAACAATGCCTAACAATGTTAAAGGCAATTAAGATATTTAAAAATAATGGGAAGCTATATCCTGCTCAGGGTTCACCAAAGAGCAAATAGCAGTATTAAAATGTCAGTATTGTTCAAATTGATCTATGGATTAAGTAAAATCCCCAGTGATTTTCTTTTATCTGGCTAGGTAGGAAATTAAGAAACTGACATTTTAATTTTGTGGCAATATAAAATATAGATTGATTAAAATATTCCCTTAAATATTCTTTTAAAAACAAAAACACCACAGTTGACAGCACATGTTAGAGAGGATGTGGAGAAAGAGGAACACTCCTCCATTGCTGGTGGGATTGCAAACTGGTACAACCACTCTGGAAATCAATCTGGAGGTTCCCCAGAAAATTGAAAATAGATCTACCTGAAGACCTACATACAACTCTTGGGAATATACCCAAAGATGCCCCCACCATGCCACAGGGCCAGATGTTCCACTATGTTCATAACAGCTTTATCTATGAAGCTGGAGAAAAACCCAGATGTCCCACAACAGAAGAATAGATACAGAAAATGTGGTTCATTTACATAACGGAGTACTACTCAGCTATTAAGAACAAGGACATTCTGAATTTTGCATGCAAATGGATGGAACTAGAAAATATCATCCTGAGTGAGGTAACTCAGACCCAAAGGAACATAAATGGTTTATACTTACTAATAAGTGGGTATTAGTCAAAAAAAATAAAGAAAGAAAGAAAGAAAGAAAGAAAGAAAGAAAGAAAGAAAGAAAAGAGAAGAGAAGGAAAGGAAAGGAAAGGAAAGGAAAGGAAAGGAAAGGAAAGGAAAGGAAAGGAAAGGAAAGAAAAGAAAAGAAAAGAAAAGAAAAGAAAAGAAAAGAAAAGAAAAGAAAAGAAAAGAAAAGACAGAGTACCCAAGATACAGTCCACAGAACTCAAAAAGATCAACAAGCTGAAGGTCCCAAGTGAGGATGCCTCAGTCCCACCTGGGAGGGAGAAGAAAACAATCACAAGTCGGGAGGGAGGGAGAGGCCAGGGAGGGAAAGTGGACAAGGGTATAGGGATTCATGAGGAGAGGGGAACCTGATCTGGTATTGGGTGAGGGAAAAGGACTGAAAATAGATAGATAGATAGATAGATAGATAGATAGATAGATAGATAGATAGATAGATAGATAATAAAAAGAATGGAAACAGGCAAGCTAGGGAAATAGGAGTTTGGGAGGACCCTCCAGAATGAACTAGAGACCTGGGATGTGAGAGTCTGGGAAGGGACTTTAGATGAAATGCCAGACAGTAGGGAGAGGGAACTTATAGAGCCCACCCCCAGCGGGAGGACAGGGCATCCAGTGAAGGATGGGGTTGCCATCCCACAGTCACAACTCTAATTGTTACTATCTGAAAGAATTACAGGGATGCAAAGGAAGAGAAGCTTGAGGAAAAGAAGGTCCAGTGAGAGGCCCAAAGTGGGATCCAGTTCAAGGGGAGGTCCCAAAGCCAGACACTATTACTGAGGCTATGGAGCGCTCACAAAAAGGAACCTAGCATGACTGCCCTCTGAAATACCCAACAAGCAGGTAAAGAGTCAGACACAGATATTTGCACCCAACCAATGGACAAAAGCAGCTGACTCCTGTTGTTGAATTAAGAAAAAGCTGGAAGAAGCTGAGGAGGAGGGAGAACTTGTAGGAGTACCAGCAGTCTCAATTAATCTGGACCCCGAGACCTCTCGAACACTGGACCACCAAACAGGCAGCATACACCTGCTGATATGAGGGCCCCCAACACACATTTACTAGAGGACTGCTGGGTCTGGGTTCAATCAGAGATGATGCACCTAACCCTCAAGAGACTGGAGGTCCCAGGGAGTTTAGAAGTCAGGTAGGGTGGGGGATGGAGACATGCATATGGAGACAGAGGGGTGGGGTGCAGGTATAGTATGTGGAACAGTCAGAGGGTGGACAGGGTGGGGGAACAAAATATGGAGTGTAAAATTTTAATTAATTAATTAAAAAATAAAACAAAAACACAGTTGGATGACTTATACTCCTGATTCAAAAACTTACCACAAAACTGCAAGGATGGAAATGGAGAGGAACCTGAGGAAAAGATGGTCCAGCAACAGGCCCAAAGTGGGACCAAGCTCAAGGAGATGCCCCAAGGCCTGACAATATTACTGTGCTATGGAGTGCTCACAAAAAGGGGCCTATCATGACTGCCCTCTGAAAAATCCAACAAGCAGCTGAAAGAGTCAGATGCAGATATTTGCACCATTGGTTAATGGACAGAAGCTGCTGACCCTTGTCTTTGAATTAGGGGAAAGATGGAAAAGGTTGTAGAGAAGGGTGACCCTATAGTAGGACCAGCAGTCTTAATTAACCTGTACCCTCAAGATCTCTCAAACACTGGATCACTAATCAGACAACATACACAAGCTAATATGAGGCCCAAACACATACAGCAGAGGGCTACCAGGTCTGGGTTTAGTCAGAGAAGATGCACCTAACCCTCAAGAGACTGGAGGCCCCAGGGACTTTAGAGTTCTGGTGGTGTGGGAGTCGGAGGTGGGGACATCCTTATGGAGACAGGGTTATGGGATGTGGAACAGTTGCAGGGTAGACTGGGAGGGGAATAAAATCTTGAGTGTAAAATAAAAATAAAAATTAAAAAATTAATAAAACTATATTAATCAAGACATGATATAGTATTCCAAGGAATGATGTGTAGAAAAAGAGACAGAAGTGACAGCTGAGAAATAAATTCACTTATCTATTAATATATTGCAAAGATCCCAAGAAAATCAAATGCTAAAGAAATTATTTTCCTGAATACTACTGATACAATTGAGTGTATCAAGCAGAACATGACAATTCATATCTTAGGGTTATTCACGGTGAAGTAGACAATATAGCTTAGAAGATTGATATCTGCCCAGATCTAGTGATATTCATGCTTATTATACATGCAAAAGTTTTGTGTCTTTAACTAGGAACTGAATGTTCAAAGGTGGAGTAGAAACCCTGATTAATATTAATCATTTACCTAAATGAACTTCTTGGATGAGACACCAAAACACAAATGACTATATACATACATACATACATACATACATACATACATACATATATGTATGTATGTATGTGTGTATATGTATATATATATGTATATGTATATGTGTGTATGTATGTATATATATGTGTAGATAGATAGATAGATAGATAGATAGATTGATTGATTGATTGATAGATAGAGACTGACAGCATCAAAATTTGTAGTGTCAAGAACAAATATATTATCAAAGAAACACACAGACTAGGATGACAACTTTACAAAGCATGTGAATTGAATTTTACCTTAATTACATTACAAAAAAATGCAATAATAAAATTATAAATAAATAATGTTCAAAAGGTTTAAAACAAAATGTATAAATCCAGTTTCCAAAGATATATATAAAATGAAAAATACAATCATCATCCATAGGAAACTATGTATCAAACACACACACACACACACACACACACACACACACACACACACACAAATGGCTTCCTGCTTACTATGATGAAAGCTAGAATAAAAGACAAACAATAATAGGAACATAGAGAAATGGAAATTTTTATATAAAATGCTGTTGCTTCTTTTACAAACAAGTTGGTAATTTCTTAAAGTATGAATCATACTTGTCTTCCAACACAGAAATCCTTTTCAATGCATGTAACCAATAGCAATGAAAATGTACATCATAAACAAAAGGTTGCCAAAATTGTTTATAGATTCACAAAAATGGTAGTTCAAAAGAAGAAATGGATAAGTGGCAATCAACTAGCTAATAGAAAGATGAGTTATTTTTAATAAATTATTTTATTTATTTACATTGCAGATGTTGCCCACTCCCAATTCCCCCTCCCAACTCCCAATCCCCCCTCCCACAGTTCTTCATCCCATTCTCCCTCCCCTTTGCCTCTGAACGGCTGCTCTAACCAACCCCCTCACACTCCTGCATCTCCCTTCCCTAGGACCTCAAGTATCTACAGGATTAGGGGCATCTTCTCTAACTGAGGCCAGGCAAGGCAGTCCTCAGACCAGCCCATGTATTTTTTTGGTTGGTGGCTTAGTCTCTGGAAGCTCCCAGGGGTCTGGGTAACTTGAGACTGTTGGTCTTCCTATGGTGTTGCTCTTCCCTTCAGCTCCTGCAATCCTTCCCCTAACTTTTCCACAGGGCTCCCACAACCTCAATCCAATGGTTAGCTGTAAGCATCTGCATCCGTCTCACTCAGATGCTGGTAGAGCCTCTCAGAAGACAGCCATGCTAGGTGCCTGTCTGCAAGCACAACATAACGTCAGTAATAGTGTCAGACTTTGGTGAGCCTCACCCATGAGGTGGATCCCAAGTTGGATTGCTCACTGAACAGCCTTTCCTTTCCTTTGTTACATTGTGGGCAACAAAAAGAGACGAAGAAATGGCACATTATATAAAGAGAATGAACTGTCCTGCTAAATCAAGTCACAAAGACTATGGTATCAGCTTTGCGCAGTGACAGTATCATAGCCAATGAGGTTTATCCGAGGAGAGATTATTGCTAAAATACTCTATGTTATCAAAGTTCATTTATGCAAAGAGTCTAAAATAAGTTCCTAAAAATACAAACAGAAAATTGAACAGTGGCTATATATCTAGGAGAAGGAAGAGAGGATGGTGATCACTGCTAAAACATAAAGGCCTTTTTAATTAAGGGACCACAATATACCAAAAATACATCATGATGATGGCTGTATAAGCCTGAGCCTGCTAAGACATGAAGAAGTCCATACCTAACATAGGTAGGTTGCGTTGAATAGAGATTGTTAACCATCAGTTATTTCTAAAATCTCAGGTATTTAAAAGGAGATTGTAGTTGAAAGTGTGAGATCTGAAGGAGATGACAGCCCCATGTTTTCTCTGTTAGATGGTGGGTTTTACTGCCCATAACTGAAATGATTGCTTTGCTTGGAGAGGGGTGGCATGGATTAATTTTTGAATATGCTAGGTTTGAAATGCTTATGAAATATTTAACTAGGCAGATGAATATACACAGCAAGAATGCAGAGGTTATGTAAATTTGGTGGTCCTTATCATAAAACTGTACATGGAAAACAAGGACTTCCAAATTTGTGGAAGTACACAATAAAAGGATATAGACTTAGCTTTAAAGAATTCTGACTGTAACAGTTAAATTATGGAGAATAATAGGAAGTATTAAATGACCTAGAATTGACAGAAGGTAATTAAGAGAATGTTCTCAAATTTTTTAAGATGATCAAAAGTGGGCTGATTTGCCTCATTCATATTGACTTGTATGTGGTGAATATTTTAATAGTGCACCGATCTGTAAACAAAATACGTTATACTGTGAACTGTGAAATATTTTATGTGCAGTTTCCATTCTTTGCTCCTTATTAACAATATAGATTGAGGTGTAAGTTGAGACTCATCCAATTTATATGACAGATTAGAATATGAGGATTTTTTTTAAATAATGCCAAAGTATAACTTGATCAGATATATGATAAATAGATCCTTTCTAATTTTGGTGGCTTTGCAGTTTAAAAGGATCATTCTGGCTTTGGACTGGAGCGCATTCTAGCATCATGCTTGTGCTCATGACAGCAAAGACAATTATATGGATGGTTATGCTGCTACTGCCTGTTCACCCACGAGCCATTACATGTCATCAAGTTATATTTATTTTTCCTAGTCTATAGAATGTCAAAGAAATGGGAAAAGGGCATTTTAAAGGTTAGTATTGTATCACACCAAAGGACACACTGTAAGAATTTCATTTGAAAAAAATACAGCCAGGGGATATGGGAAGGCTATTGTTTCTATTACCATCTATTCTACTTTGTTATTTGATCTGGTTGGGGTGTGGCAAGGAATAGGTCACCTCTGTTGCCAATTTGATCTGTGGGGAGGTCAGAGTGGAGAAAAAAATCAACTAGATGTCACACATGAGCACAGCTACCAAGAACAAGAAATAGTACTGCAATTTTGACAGTTCTTTGATAGGTCCATAAATCCTATGAATTAAATAATGATATAATCTCATAAACAAAGCAAACTGAGATTATGTAAGATTCTGATCATCAACCCTTGACTAACATTCCTTAAAATTTCCATCATGATGCTAAAGGAAAAATCTTTATTTATTTGTCTAGAGAACATTTGCACAAGCATTAGTTGCAAAATTATCATTTACAGAATTGTTATTGTATACAATAGGGAAAAGTTCAGCTTTTAAAAGGTAAGAGTTCAATGGGCAAATAGGTAGGCTGGGATGCCTCTCCAGTCTTCATTTACAGTAAGCACTGCTGGGTTTTACTGCTATCAAGATTATATCAAAGAGAATTTCCTCAATTCAACCTGATGCCATTCCATTGATAGCTAAATAAGAACAAAAGATCTTTCTATTCACCTCTGTGAAGGAGAAGAGGAGAAGGAGGAGGAGAAGAAGGAGGAGGAGGGGGAGGAGGAGCAGGAGGCGGAGGGGAGGAGGAAGAACAAGAAGGAGGAGGAGGAGGAGGGGGAGGAGAAGGAGAAAGAAGAAGAATTTTATCACTAATCCCTACAGGTTGCATGTAATGGGCATTCTTCATTAAATGACAGAATACATAATGACAAATTCACTTCATCTATTATGAGTTTGCCTGCAAGAGGTCAGGAGGTAAGTAGGCTCATGGGCTCATGATCCTGCTTGTGATTTTTTTGTTTAGTATTTTTTATTGTTGTTGATGGTAGTGTATTTTGATGCTGTTGTTTGTTTGTTTGTTTGTATCTTACTGCCTGTGCAATAGATAGGGTCCCCAATAAGAAGAAAGATAGGGAGAGGAGTAACAACAAGGTAATAAAGACAGTGAACTTACAAGATGCATTTCTTCCTCCTCATTCTTATAACCTGAGACAAAGCCTGATAGCTTAAAGAACTAGCTAGACATTTTCTTTTCACTGTAAAGTGCAGATCCACTGTTTTAACAACTTCAAGACTATACCAAAACATGTTTAGACAATAGTTGTGGGCCAATCAGCCATCTTTTCTTTCCTTTAACTTTCTAACACTAATTAGGGGATGACAATCTGTCTTAACCCTCAAGGACAAGTTGGGCTTTAGCTTCTGAATCTCCCTCATCTCCCACCCGTGAGGAGTGTCTTTATCAGCTTTCTTCAATTGTTGTATCTGTCTACTCCTGTTTGCTGTTTTTGCAACTTCTCTGCTCTTACCTGCTGCACTCAACATTTTCTCCTGCCTTTTAATCATTTAACTGGCATGTGAAACAAACCTAATCAAAACCCCTAGAAGTTATACTCTGAGGGTTAGCATAGCAGAGGAACACGTGGGAGCAAGATGACAAGGTGTAGAACTTTCAGTTAATAGATCTATATACAGCAAATCCAGAAGAATACTGGATCCCTATCTCATAATGAAACCAAACCCACTCACGGTTTCAGTGACTTTGAACTCTTATTATAGTCACTGGCAAGAAAGCAAGACGATTACTTTTACATCATAGTCTAAAGCTGCCTATAACTATCTCTGGAGCTAAGACAATGATCGCCTTTGAAGTGAATATGAAAATAAAATCACATATTAAATAGTGTCTTAGTCACTGCTCTATAGCTGTGGAAAAACACCATGACCAAGCCAGCTCTAGTAAATAGAAGTCATTTAGTAGGGGGTTTTCTTGCAGTTTCAATCATCATGGCAGGAAGCATGGCAGCAGGCATGACAAGCACATACTTTGAAACCATAACCTCACAGGAGACATGGTCTTGTCAGCAAAATCTTGTTGGCATCTGCAATAGTGTCTGGGTTTAGTGGTTATTTATGGGATGGATCCCAGGGTGGGACAGTCACGGCTCTGCCAGTGCCTGGCAAATACAGAAGTAGATGTTCACAGTCATCTATTGGACAGAACACAGAATCCCCAATGAAGGAGCTAGAGAAAGTACCCAAGGAGCTGGAGGGGTTTGCAGAACAACAGTATGAACTAACCAGTAACCCCAGAGCTCCTTGGGACTAAACCACCAATCAAAGAAAACACATGGTGGGCCTCATGTTTCTAGCTGCATATGTAGCAGAGTATGACCTAGTTGGCCATCAATGGGAGGAGAGGCCCTTGGTCTTCCGAAGATTCTATGCCCCAGTATAGGGGAATGCCAGGGCCAAGAAGCAGAAGTGTGTGGGTTGGAGAGCAGGGGGAGGGGGAAGGGGATAGGGGATTTTTCAGAGAGAAAATTAGAAAAGGGGATAGCATTTGAAATGTAAATAAAGAAAATATCTAATAAAAATATATTTAAAAACTAGAAAATAAAAATAAAAAATAAACCACAAACCTCCAGTGACATACTCCCTCCAACAAGGTCACAATTCTTAATTTTTTCAAATGGTGTCACTCTCTAGTAACTAGCCCTTCAAATATATGAGCCTATGAGGACCATACTTATTGAAACCACCAGATATATCCTGAGAGCAGAAACTACACATAGTAGCTTTACTCTTCCAGAAAAATTACCAATAGTTTACCAATTAGTAGTATATAAGAGTTGTGTTTCTATTATCTCTCTTACTACTGAAACATTCTCTAAGTAAGGTTGAAACTCAGAAATCTTGCAAAAATTACAAGACTCCTTCCTAACCCTAAAAATTCAGATATTATTATGTTAGAGAGAATATTTTAGGGGAACCACCTACAAGGTTTTTAGGGAAAACCAGAGATATACAGCTTTCAAAAAGTCATCATCCGTGCTATGGCATGTTTTCTGGGGATACAGTAGCCTTTGAGTCTACCATCGTCTTGTAATTAACCCTTTAAGCATCTTCCAATGAATTCATTGTTTTAACAAACTGCACTTTGAGGAATCATTTGTTTGGCTTCTCATACAGTTTTATGTGGTATTTATAAGAGATTTCTTCCCAGAGTCACATACAGTTATATGAATTCGCTAGATTCAAAATATATAAATCTCTGGATTCAATGGTGCACAGTTTCTTGTGTCCACGGTGGGAAAGGGAAGGTCTTTTTTATGAATACTGTTTTGTGTCCTTTCCTGTGAAAATAGGACTACCATCTTTTGGCATAAGGATAGGCTCCAGGGCTCGGATCCTCAGCTGGTACCCTCTACATTTCTATAAAAAAAAAACAAAAAACAAAAAAACTAGACCATTGCTTTTGTGAGTATTAACTTAAAAAAAAAACAAGATTCATACTGCTAGAGAATTCTAAAACATGCAAACTGTTGGATCCCATAGCTGATATATTGAAATAGTAATTCTGTGTGATGCCGAGTGATGTGTTGTCATACTGATGATATTCACACTAGAGAAGTGCTGAGAATTTGCTACTATGCCAAGTGAGTCTGTTTACTCATGTAGTCACAATCCCCATACTTCTGCCTGTGTTACTATGTATGATTCACCATACTGCACAAATCAAAATCATGTCTCTTACCCACAAAAACAACTTCTATATATTAATGTCTAGAAATGCACTCTTTAATACCATGGTAGTTGTGATGGCTTTTCCAAGCTGTCAATATGTGGAATGAACCTTAATCCAGAAATACAGGGTTCACCTGTGATCCAGATCTTCAGGCTGGGAGACACAGGACATCTTGACTTAGATGACACAGGATTTTGATCTAGATCTTGAGACATAGTGGCCATAAAATGTTTAGGCCCAAGCATGGTGGTACATGCTTTTAACCCCAGGAAACAGAGGCAAGCAGACCTCTAAGTTCAAGGCCAGCCTTGGACTGAGAAACTTTCAAGTAAAGAAAAACTAAGGTCCAGATGTTATGGTACACACCTTTAATGTGGGTCAGACCTTCTTCAGGAGGCCTACGTAATGACAAGGGAAGGAATGCTTCCCTCTTCTTCACCTGCTTGCATTTACTTTCCAACACATATGTTGAAACCTACTTTTATGGAAGACCAGATGAAATATCCAGCCTTGTGGGACTGAGCACCTACTAGATTCTTGAAGTTCCCATTGTACTGCAGCACCTTATTGTATATACACAATCCATAAGTTCTGTGACTCTAGGGAACCCTGACTAATACAGAAGTAGACACATGAAACTAAAAATAATTTACTTCAAAAGCTAACCATTTTCATCATATTACAAATGCTTAATAATCACAGATAGCAAACAGTATTATATAGAAGAAAATAGAATTTAAATCATTTTTGTCATTGTGAAGTATTTTTTCAGACAAGCTAAAAACAGTACTGCAGACACATGTTTTTAAGTACACACTTTAAGCAACATCCGCTAAAACCAATTGCTTCCATATAAATGTGGCATCAATCCAGAATATATTGAATTGCAGAGAAAAGAATTATTCACCCTTAACTCTCTTTTATAATGATTGTGGTTTTCAATTTTGGAATTCTGCCAGACAAGATGTTCTAAAGACAAAAAACAAATGACAAAATCCTCTCTAAAAACCACATAAATTCTAGCCAAGCCTGACTTTTTTTTTTCTTTCCAATGCATAATGAAGCCAGTAAGAAAAGAGTGAGGAGAGAGCAATCTCTGAAGAACTTGCAGACTTGCCAGTGGTGGGAGCCACAAGACTGGGTTTTAAAACGCACTTTAATAACTGGAAGGAAATATTGTGGTGGAGACAGATCTGTAAACGAACCCAGGACAACTAGAGTCAACTCATTCAGTGAAAGAGGACGATAGAAACAAACACAGGTGCAAAATAAAACATTTAAATTTTGAGACTATAAAAGCTTCCCTGGGAACTATACCCACAGTTCAACCCTAAGGAGAGCTATCCATTCACAACTACTCTACCAACGTGGTTTACATAACTCTAGAATCTGGCATATATGAACCCTCTCTCAAGGAGCTAAGTTCAAAACCAGACCTCTCCTGGGATGCCCTAGCAGAGCCATTTCAAAATCATGTTGTACATTGGTTACCACATATGACATGGGATATAAAAGAAGAGAAACAATGGAAGAAATACAGAAGGGAGGGTTCTGACCTGAGCTTTAAATGCCAGAAAAATGTACCATCTTCATCTTTTGGTTAAGGAAGAGCCTATCAAACCTGAAAACGAATGCAAGCAGATTGTTTCACTTAGAAAGTATAGACCATCCATTTGCCTAGGAATTTCATAAATTCGTTCTTTTTAATATCTGAGTAGTTCTCCATTGTGTAAATGTACCACATTTTCTGTGTTCATCCCTCTGTAGAAGGGCATCTGTGTTCTTTCTAGCTTCTGGCGATTATAAATAAGGCTGCTATGAACATTGGTCTTGCAAACTTTATATGCCTCAGTACAGGGGAACGCCAGGGCCAAGAAGTGGGAGTGGGTGGGTAGGGGAGTGGGTGGGGGAGGGTATGGAGGTCTTTTGGGATAGCATTGGAAATGTAAATGAAGAAAATACCTAATTAAAATATAATTTAAATAAAAGAAAGTATAGACCATTCTAAATTGCTATTAGTTCACTGGATTGACTTGAAGTCCTCATGTCTATGTATAAGTTCTGTGATGAAAATTAGAGCTAATTACCATGAGATGTGTGGGTGGTGCCTAAGTTCTGTCTTCACAATCCCACACTGTAATTTAAAACGATTTAGCACATTTGATAATACTCCTTTTAAAATGATTGAAGTAGTGAACCATGTCTAATAAATACCTTCTGATCGTAATATTTATAGCAAGAAATATATGCTTTCTGAAAAATTTTCAAAAAGAAAACATTTTCCAGTTAATTATCTCTATATTCTGCCAATTAGTCATTGAGTCATCTTATTCTCCAATAACCTTTAATGGAAACTGCTCATCACTCATTGTGTAATAGAATATCCGTATGCCTTTTTATATCACCTTCTCGAATAAGGTAAAGAAACAGAGCATATACATTTTTTAAAAAAGATTAAAGAATAAATCACATTTTCCAATAAATTCAATTGAACAAAGATTGGTGCTCTACACACACACACACACACACACACATATACATATATAATATGTGAAAACATTTATCTCTCCTTGACACTAAAAGCTTTCAAATACCAATCTACTGTTTCTTTTCAACAATGCTAGATGTGATAATATTTAAATTATTATCAGGATATTAACTTTTTTCTAATTACACTATTTAATATAACATAGTCGGACTTTCTTATAGTTGGTGTGGTATATTGTAGATGCAAGTTAATTATTTAAATATGAAGGAGATTAAAATTGTGACACAATAAGTCTGGGGCATTAGTTAACAAATACAAATTAAAGAGATAAATAAACGTGATTGTTATGACAGCCAAGTGGTTTATCAGGGTTTGGATCTACTTCTGACATATTATTTTTTCCGTTTCTAGACATAAAGCCTGTTGTTATGTATCTTAGTCTCTTTTCCCTTACTATTTTTTCTTGTATATTTTCTTTATTTACATTTAAAATGTTATCCCCTTTCCTGGTTTCTCCCCGGAGACCCCCTATTCCATACACCCTCCCCCTGCTTCTGTGAGAATGTTCCCCACCCACCCACCCACCACCCCTCCATGCCCTGGTATCCCCTACACTGGGGCATTGAGCCTTCACAGGACCAAGGGCCTGACTCATTCATAGCATAGAGGCTTATTCAGCTAATTGTTATGTAGTCTAGGAATTCCAAGTGCATGATATAGGCCTCATTTCTTGTTACATTATAACTTGGGTCACTCCAATTATTGACTCTGAAGCAAATTTAAAAGAAACGATACAACATTCTATAGCTCCAGAGGCAATAAAGCACTTCTACAATGATGTAGCAAGGGCATCTCAAAGCCTGAGGCCAAAGTTAGTACTCATTCTGTCTTAATCTAAATTCTTAGAATTATTTAGTTTGCTGATTTTTACCAGTATAAATATTTTAATAGTGCATTAAATTTATCCTGATTACTAATGGGCATTTTGGTGTCATTTGTGTTTTTAATCTAAGACTGTCCACTCATCTCTCCTTAGCCCAGGCCTGCTGAAAATCTAGTTTGTTTGATGTTGGTACAACTGACCAAAATATAAACCACAAAGTCAAAGCATTTTAGATATGGAGGTCTATAGAAACAGTGGATATATGTAGTAGATGTTTGTAATTTCTCAATCCAGTTTATTAAGTTAAATATCATTTATGTCATTTAGTCTTTAACTAGAGATTCATTGCAAACAAGAGAATATACAAAGAAATTCAAATTTTTATTTTTAGAGTTACTACGGAAATAAAATGAATCTTGAAATGTTTTGACATCTTTTTAAGATTTTCCATCATTACCCATTTAGAGTTTAAAGACCTTCACAACAATAATTTACTGAACTATTGATTGCAACATATCTGAATATTCATTATCTTTATTTTAACAATTCATTTAAAAGTCCAATTAGCATCTGTATTTGGGAATTTTCAGTTGGATAGCAGCAGTAAAAAATGCCACATGGGAAATGCAAATCAAAACAACCCTGAGATTCCACCTCACACCAGTCAGAATGGCTAAGATCAAAAATTCCGGTGACAGCAGATGCTGGCGAGGATGTGGAGAAAGAGGAACACTCCTCCATTGTTGGTGGGATTGCAGGCTTGTACAACCGCTCTGGAAATCAGTCTGGCGGTTCCTCAGAAAATTGGATATAGTACTACCAGAGGATCCAGCAACACCTCTCCTGGGCATATATCCAGAAGGTGTCCCAACCAGTAAGAAGGACACATGCTCCACTATGTTCATAGCAGCCTTATTCATAATAGCCAGAAGCTGGAAAGAACCCAGATGCCCCTCAACAGAGGAATGGATACAGAAAATGTGGTACATCTACACAATGGAGTACTACACAGCTATTAAAAAGAATGAATTTATGAAATTCCTAGCCAAATGGATGGACCTGGAGGGCATCATCCTGAGTGAGGTAACACATTCACAAAGGAACTCACACAATATGTACTCACTGATAAGTGGATATTAGCCCCAAACCTAGGATACCCAAGATATAAGATACAATTTGCTAAACACATGAAACTCAAGAAGAATGAAGACTGAAGTGTGGACACTATGCCCCTCCTTAGAATTGGGAACAAAACACCCATGGAAGGAGTTACAGAGACAAAATTTGGAGCTGAGACAAAAGGATGGACCATGTAGAGACTGCCATATCCAGGGATCTACCCCATAATCAGCTTCCAAACGCTGACACCATTGCATACACTAGCAAGATTTTATCGAAAGGACCCAGATGTAGCTGTCTCTTGTGAGACTATGCTGGGGCCTAGCAAACACAGAAGTGGATGCTCAGAGTCAGCTAATGGATGGATCACAGGGCTCCCAATGGAGGAGCTAGATAAAGTACCCAAGGAGCTAAAGGGATCTGCAACCCTATAGGTGGAACAACATTATGAATTAACCCGTACCCTGGAGCTCTCGACTCTAGCTGCATATGTATCAAAAGATGGCCTAGTCGGCCATCACTGGAAAGAGAGGCCCATTGGACATGCAAACTGTATATGCCCCAGTACAGGGGAACGCCAGTGCCAAAAAAAATGGGAATGAGTGGGTAGGGAAGTGGGGGGGAGGGTATGGGGGACTTTTGGGATAGCATTGGAAATGTAATTGAGGAAAATATGTAATAAAAAAAATAAATAAATAAAAATGCCACATGGAATTCATGATTCTGTTTTTCATTGCTAATACTTTTTGTTTTATGATAATGAAAATACTACAAAGAAATAAGTCGACAGTATGGGAGTTAGAAATGTTTCCATTCAATTTTATCCTCAGTAGGTACCAGTAAATAAAAAGAAAGAAATTCTGGAGTTGAGCATATTGATTCACACGAGAAAAAACATGCAAGAGTCTCCATGTGAAATCCTGAGTTCATTGAACTACAAATACAAATAATATTTTATATTTTATAGCATTTTATGATGAGTCACATAACACATTGTTTTAAACCAGGTTAAATAACACTTTTGGAGGCATACAGTTTTAATCCAGCAATATGGCTGCTCTGATTGGAACATCCCTTAGTACACACATTTAATCCCAAATAATATAGGTAAGAATGAAGCTGCCATGTTTGAAAGTGACCTCTAATCAAGGAACATACAAGGAGAATTAGAGAAATATTTGACAGAATGTGTCAGAAATAGGATACACCCAGCTCTCCTGAGAAGAGACAGGAATTCCAGGCTACTTAAGAGAGGACTTAAAAGAGTAATGCAGAGAGAGAGAGAGAGAGAGAGAGAGAGAGAGAGAGAGAGAGTTTTTCTGAAACTGTTTTACAGAGACATGTTTCAGGTGAAGACAGAATAAACCAGAGAAAATCAGGTGAAGAGGAGAATTTAAAAACATTGAGATTACAGGGCATGAGTATTATAATCATAACTTTTTGGCTTATTAGTAGTGTATCTCAGTGTCAGCCACAAGAACTACAGTAAGCTCTTATGTAGGAGCAGGAAGGGCAGCCCAATGGTCAGCTCTGACTCAAGCCATTTTAGACAAAAACAGTTCATACTGACTTTTGATTTGATGGGTCCAACATAAAGTTTTGTGGAATTTCTTTCTTTTTTTTTCTTTTTTTTTCTTTTTTTTTCTTTTTTTTTTTTTTTTTTTGATTTTTTTGAGATACATGGTTTCTCTGTGTAGCCCTGTAGCCCTGGCTGTCCTGGAACTCACTCTGTAGACCAAGCTGGCTTCAAACTCAGAAATCCGCCTGCCTCTGCCTCCCAAGTGCTGGGATTAAAGGCGTGAGCCACCACTACACAGCATGTGGAATTTCTTAAGATTGGCAAACCTCATACAGAACATTCAAAATGTACAGAACAAACCATGGTATGTCATCAGCATGTTCTTGACCCAAGTCACTTCTCTGTATCAATGACTGCCAGGCATGTTACAGCAACAATAGGAAATAGCAGACAGACATGGAACAGAATGGCTACACCTATTCTGTGGATGTGGGTCGGGGTGAGACCATAACAGGAGAAAAACTCTAAACTAGTAGTCTCTACTATTATTGTCTGTGACAGTTAAATTTTTTTGGCTTTATAAACATTATTATAAAAACCCTACAAACAAGTCAAAATACTATACAAAAAAACTGGTTGGGCTACAGTCTAAAAATAATGCGCTTCTATCTAGTTAAAATAGGCATCTGAACAGAAAGCTATGAAGCTTCAGGCTGACATTTATAATTTTCAGTATCAGATACATTTTATTCACCTATCTGCCAACAAAACCAAAAAGTCCATGACAGAATTGGAACTGGAACAACAGTGAGATTTATAATTCTCTTTTGTAACTTGTGTCTAACACCTGCATTCTATTCTTCCTCATGCCCTTTAATTTAGTTATTCTTGTTCTCTGGTCTACATGCAATTATACTTTGTGATTATTAATGTTGACTGTTGACATGGCAAACTTTAGCATCAGCTTACGTCTTTGGGTATGTCCTCAAAGAACTTTCTAGATTAATAAGTAAGATGGGAAGACCATGTTAACTGTGGGAGCTATCATTTCATGAGCTATCCCTCCTCTGGAATATAAGAGCAGCTAAAATATTTCTTACACTAATTTAAACTCTTTAAGGATTTTAAGTCCTTTTGCCTAGATATGCTTTTATCATCTTTCAAATCTACAGGTAGCATACACTGTTGCTTCTCCTTTCAAAATTTGTTAGTCCTTATGTGCGTCCATCTTCAACTAGGAGGATCACGCCTGTATCTTAATTTTATGATTTCGAGGTCATGAAAGTTTAAAAAGCATATCTTACTTACCCAAGCCTTTCCCTTCACTTGTTTTCATACAAGATGTTAAGCCCTCTGCATTACAGTTTTTTTTAAATTTGCTATTTATCTTATTTCCAAATACCCTACCTAACTCTGATTCCCTCAAAGATTAATGTAGGCATCTCTATTTGCTTCTCAGAATATTTATGTCTAACTTTGTCCATGTTTTATAGTCATCACATTCTAATTAAATGTAATTATACTCATATTATACACCAATTTAGAAACCATGAGCAAAGTTCCAATGCCCACCAAAAAATATATGAGTGTAACTTACCATTTAAAGAATTTTCCAATGGGACATGCATATTTTCTGACTGCTATAAGTTCACTATGTGCCAGACATATATTTTAATTCTCTAAATTTTAATACCAGCTTGATTTACTGATACCTGTCTTTGTTCTAGTTTCTTTAATGACCTCCTTCTAACAAATTTCTCCCCTTCTTTAAGACTCATATCAATATCAAATGCTACCTCATAAAAGATATTTTTCCCTGACTTGTACAGTAGTTCCTCTGAACCCACAGTGCTGTCTTACCACCTTCATCCTTTTATTAGAGCTCTGTGTAAATTTCTCCTTTTTCCCCTTAGAATTAGAAAGTGTGAATAACATTTTGAAAATTCACTTTATATCCTCTATGGTATTCCTAATAGAAACATTTACTTACAGATACCAAATAACACTTGATAGGACACTATAGGTATGTTCTCATCTGTCAATTCTGTATGTTCTGAAGATATAATTATCTAAAAGACTTCACACTAGAAGGAAAACAAGAGAAAAAAAGGGACAATAAGACGAACAGCAATAATTTCTATTATGATCATGTAAACGATGAAATCAAATTTAGATAAGCAGTAACACACTTATGTCTCCAGATATGCTCAAACAGTAATGCATAATTTGCCATTAACTTCAAATTAAAACATGCATTTATTCACCAACAAAATATTTTAATAACAAAATAATAAAAGTATTAACATTCGTTTCCTCCACACAAAGGATAAAGTGGTTTTCAATCTGTTCTCTATTCAGTGTATTCACTACACCATTTTAACAAAGTATTCATGTGAAGGGAATGACTTTTGACTTGTTCATCTTTTCTTTATTACAACTTCATTCCTGCATATTTGATTCAATCACTTCTAGAGCACAGTAACTTGTAGACATGAGGATTTTTATATTGTTATAATATCAAAATGGTTTCATTTGTTGATTTAAATCCTGTTTTTCATCTACAAAGACATTGCATGTTCTCCCTGGCTCTGCTCTAGAGGTGGTGGAAGCTGGGAGAATAGAGTTGACAAAATGAGCCAACTAAAGTCTCATGTAGTAGACAAATTTATTTAGTGCCTCAGACAAGTTAGACTCTGAGGATTAAGATGGGTCTCATGAGTAAAGTTCTCATGAGTTCAAGCTATATCCAATCACAAGGACAAGCCACATATAGCAAAATCGTGTTTATCCATAAAATCATGTAAAGGATACTTTAAACAGTTAATTGAATAACAACAGCAAGTAATTAGGAGTAATATAAAGTAAATGCCCTCCTATCTGCTACACCTGGGAGGAGCATGAAAACACAATCCAAGTAGAAATCTGTGTTTTGAGGAAACTGAGGTCACAAGACTTATTTTCTTGGAATGTTCTCACAAGCACTCAGTTTTATCTTCAAGGGGCTTCATTCCTGGGCCATATCTAACACCAAATTTATTTCAGTAATGTATCCTCAGTTTTCTTTCAATGAGTGATCATAACTATTTGAAGAAGGGCAAAAGACTAAATTGGAAAATATAAATTCATAAGTAGTGGGAAGTTCTGTGAAAGTTTTACATTATCTGGAGGACGTGCCAATGCACATTTGTTTTCATTCCATATTTTAACTGGGTTTATTGTTTAGCTATTTATAGTGGTTAAACTGATTCTCATTTAACTGTGTCTGGAATCAATTAAAAGTCAAGCCAATGAGAACACCTGCAAGGATTTTTGTTCTTAAAATTGTGATGGTGAGGGGTGTTTGATTTTTGGTTGGTTTTGGATTTCGTTTACATGAAAGAAAGCCCATCCTAAATATGGATAGCATTTTCTGTTAACACAGAGAAGTGAGGGCCAGAGAATCTTGCATTTTCAGCTAGCCTCAACACTCACCAGCAAGATCATCTCACTTTCTGATTCTAGTACTCCTTATATATTGCTTTGATGAGATGAAAACCGCTGGTTTAGGATTCCAATTTAAACTGAAGATCAAAAGTTCCTTAGGAATCTTCCAGGATTTCAGCAGTGGATGGGGACTGTTGAAGAACCCAAGCACGTAGACTGAACAGCTACTGGGTTCTCCACCTGACAGCAACGTCTCAATTGCCCAGGCACAGTTCCTACACCTAGGACTCAGGAATTATTGTGGAAGATGAGATTTGAAGAGTCATAGAATCAGTAAATTGTACTGTGATACTGTGTTTCCTAGAAATTTCTGAAAGACCACAACAATAAAGTCACACCAACACAATTTCCTGAACAAGTCCTGAATAATAATGATACCAATGGATGTGGCAATATAGAAAAAATAATTTTCTCTTAATTTATAATCATCCCATCTACTCTGTTCCTCAGACTAATCCTAATTCATTACTCAAACCAAGATGTTCCAAAAATCAGTGACTTGACATAACAGAGCTTGATTGATAACTCATCAACACCCATGAAAATCCTGTTGTGTGCTATCCAGATGTACTTTGACTATTTTGTGCCTCTTGGCCTGTCACATTCAGAGGTTTACCAATATAAAAGAATGACAGACAATTTAGAGAAAGGAGGTTTCTCATAAAATTAAAAAGTACAATTAACTAACATTACATATACACACACACTGTATACATATACACATACACACACTCACACATATATCTATATATCTCTATCTCTGTATCTCTGTATCTATCTATTTATCTATCTATCTAGAGAGAGATGGTTAGGGTTACAGTTAGGGTTACTGTATGTATGTGCATGTGTGTGTGTGTGTGTGTGTTTTACATAAGAAATTAAACACATAGGTTCAGGCATTTGGATGCTTAATCTCTATTTAGTAACATTGGGGAGGAATGGGATGTGTTGTCTTTCTGGAAGAAGTAATTAACTGGAGGCAGTCGTTGAGAGTGCTAGCTGCACCCTAATTCCAGTTCATTCTCTCTGCTTAATATTTTCAGGTGAAAATATGATCTTTCAGCCTCTCTCTCCTGCCATCATTTCTGCCACCTGTTGCCATGCCTCTGGAACCATCTACCATAATAAATTCTTCCATAAGCTCTCTGGACCATGAGTTTTATTGCATCAGCAAAAATGTAACAAATACCAATGTTTAGCTAAAGTCCGACCTCATTACTTCACTAGTTGCAAGGATAGTTGAGAAAGACCCGTAGCAAAAAATCAGATTTCTATCAATAAAGAGAGGAAGTTTTATAGGGCAATTTGAAAACTGACACCCAAACTGACTTCTAAAGAAAAAATAGAAAATAAATAACAGAATAAACCATTTTTAGGAAGATATCATGAAGCTCTGTAAATGTTGAACATAAATACACAGGAGATTTGAAAGAAAAACTATCTAAATAATAAATACATGTTGATGTACTTCAAAACTATTGATTTCTCCTGGACAAGAAGAAGAGACCTTGCTTTAGCATATCTTAATTTATGAATGCAGTATGGTCCTCTGGCTATAAAGATTTATACTATCATGAACAATAAGAAATAGAACTTCATTTAACCCTTAAAAGAAAGCATCTTAAACCAAGCAGTTTATGTACAAAAAATAGGGATAAACCTTAGATCCTAACAGAATGAAAAAGGAAAAAATGAGGTGACTTTACATGAAAAAGAAAGAAAACAATGGCATATAGTATATCCAACCTACAAAGTTATACTTTATCATAATCTTTGTGAAGTAATAGGTGTTGTATTTTTAACTGACTATTTTAAAAGAATACTACGGTTCTTCAGAGGATTACAATTAGGTTTTTGAGGGCATAATGGGTGACTTTGAGAGAATATGAATCTTCAAAATTACTACTTAATACCAGTGTTAGAGACAAACATTGAGTTTAATGAACCACAAATATGACTTCATTATCTAAAGATTTCTAAAGATTCTGTGTGTAACTGACAATCACTTTGAGTTATCACCTGTAGCAGTGGTATTATTACAATCTAACATCTTTGAAGATAAGGAAGTCACATTTCTTTTTATCAAATAAATTAGAAATTAAAATCTTGTGTTGGATTTTCTTTTCTTTGAATTTATAATTGTCTTGATGTTCTGCTTGGAAGACACCCTCTCTCTATATATATATAGATGCAAGGGTTTTGAAAACAGTATAATAATCTCCATTGTTATAGGCCTTTTTAATTTCCCCAAGTCTTGCCAAATTATGCATGGTATTGTTCCTGTTAAGTAGCTGTGTGGAAGCAAAACTTATCAGGAGTTAAATGGTAGAGCTGAGTTAGGAGAAGAGCAAAAGAGCTCACCATGCAAACTTTCTCCATTTGTGATAGGTTTTGATTCAGCTTTTATTATACCAACAAAAGAGAATAGGATGTTCACTTTTAAAACATTTTCTGATGCATGCATCTATTCAGAACTTGAAGTATTATTCTATGATATTAATCTCCAATTAATAGGTAAACTGAAATTCAGATATGTCAGTCCCCTCTTTAATGTCATTCAGCTAGAGGTAGCAGAATTAAGATATGAACTCCTGTCATGACTTCACGCCCAGTGACATGACTGCGACATTCAATTCTGCTATAGAAAAGGCAGATGCTAAAGCTATATGCTTTTTATTAGTTTATCCTTTCAGTGATTTTAAGCATCTCTTCTCTACTTGGTTTCCCCATTGCCTTTTAGGAGTGACAAGTTCACCAACTCAAATTTTAGAGTACTCTAAGAAAAAAATATTCTATGACAAGGTCTTGACCATTAAATTTCTTTACTTTTCTTCTGACAAAATTTAAGTTTGCTAGGTTCCAGAATGTTGCACTATGACTGTAGCTGAATATAAAAGAATAATTTATATCTTGAAACAATTATTTCTACTTTATTTCATATGAAACATTGTATGAATCCAGATATTAATAAAATGAAATATTAAACTATTTTTAACAATAGGCTTACTTCAACTTTTCATATATATGCATTATATATGTAATTACTTTCATAGATATATGTATATATATATATATCATATATAGATGGTTCTTTACTTATCTGTCATTGAGCTTTGTTAGAAGTAGATGAGCCCACTTGTAATCAGACCTTTGATTTTAGAAGATACTCATCTTTGATACAGATCTTACAGCAGAAAGATGTATCTTTAACATGGGCCATACCTTCTGTTGAAAGTCTATATGAGGACATAGAAGGAGGAAGTTTTTGTTCTTAGTCTTCTTGTTCTTGCCTTACAAACACATGTGTTTCTTCACTGGCATTAGAGGCTACATCTTCAGGATTCCAGCATATACAGAAGAACAATGTCTCAACACCCAACCTTGTAGGATTGAGTAACTATTAGATTCTTGAATTATACATTTACACCTACCAATTTTTGAATTAACTGGGATTCAGCCAATAAATCATTCCTATAAGTCATATATAGAGAAGAAAGCCAACTCCAAGATGGCGCCGGTTTCCGGTTGCCATTGTCATAAACAACACCACTGCACAGGCGTCAATTCAAATTTGGTGCCAACCCCTCCCGAGCGGGTGCATGCAAATTGGGTGCTAGCAGACTGACCAATCCCAGGGGCCACTGAGCCTTCTCCTGTGCTGGGGTGCATATAAGCAGGGCTCCCTGGGTGCCTGGGGTCCCCATAGAAGCATAGAGGCGTTCCTGCAATAAAGGCTGTTGACAAGAATCCGACTGTGTCGTGTCGTTCCCAGCTGAAGAGTTCTGAATCCACGAGATCCTCGGGTCCTCGTACGGGCCACCATATGTCACTCTTGCTGGTCGAGAGCAGACGCAACATATGGTGGCCCATATGGGGACCCGAGGATCTCATGGATTCAGAACTCTTCAGCTGGGGAATGGCGGTACCAGTAAGTCTCCCAAATTGATCCCCAGGTTTAATGGGAATATGTTTTTCTCGCCCATAGACCCAGTGTGGGTAGCTCTTATCCTTGTTGTTTCATTTTCTGTAATTTGTGACCTCTGCTTTTGTTTGACAGAAGCAATTAAGACAGGTCAGAAAATTCTTACGGAACAACAAGAAAGCATTTCAGAAGAGGACAAAGAGCATATGAGCAAGAGAAAGAAAAAGGGCAAGAAAGAAAAAGTAAAAGAAAAGGGGGGAAAAATAAAAGGAATCAGTGATTAAGAAAAGGAAATATTGAAGATATATCCCTCTTTAAAGGATTTAAGTTTATCAAGCTCCGCTTCCAGTGACTCCAAGATTAGCAAAGATGATGAAGCTGACCTAGAGGAAGAGGCAGCTCCTTATGAGAGGGAAAGATATGACCCAGATTGGTCATATAGAACCAAGCCAATGAAAAGGGGAGCATCGGCTAATAAAAGAACAAAACCAAAAGTGCCGACAGCTCCACCTTACAACCCTGATTACACAGGAAAAAAGGAGTCTGCTAGGGCTGTTAGACCAGGTACCTCCTTCTGCCCAGAGGTGTGGAAAGAAATAGGATTAACCTTTCCGGTTTTTGTTGATGGACAAGGGCAGCGGTATCATGAGCCAGTGGATTTTAAAACTATTAAGCAACTGGTTGAGTCAGTCCGTACATACGGGTTGAGTGCAGCCTTTGTAGTTGCACAGGTCGAGGTGCTTGCTAGATATTGCCTCACCCCGGGGGACTGGAACGATATAGCTTGGGCATGCCTATCATCCAGTCAGTATTTAGATTGGAGGTCTTTGTCATATGAACATGCAAACAGTCAGGCAGCAGCAAATTTAGCCACAGGACAAGATCCCCAGAGACATTGGGACGAAGATATGTTCCTGGGTCTGGGGCACTTTGCTTTAGATCAGACAAATTATCCTGAAGCAGTCTATGCGCAAATAAATGAGGTAGCTACCAAAGCCTGGAAGGCATTGCAGAAAAAAGGCGCAGTCTCAGGCAATCTTACGAAAGTCTTACAGGGTCCCACAGAAACATTTTCAGATTTTGTAGCACTGCTCTTTGAAGCAGCCACTAGAATTTTTGGAGACCCTGATACAGCTATGCCTTTGGTGAAGCAGCTAGTATATGAGCAATGTACTAAAGAATGCAGGGCAGCCATAACACCCTATAAACATAAAGGCTTAGAGGTATGGATGAAAGTCTGTCGAGAACTTGGGGGCCCGCTGACCAACTCAGGCCTAGCAGCGGCTGTAGTGCAATTAGGCAAATCCAATGATGATGCTTGATATAAGTGTGGCCAAAAAGGACACTTTAGGAGACAATGCCCGGAAAATGAAAAACGGACTACATCTGAGAAACCTAGACAGCCAAGATTATGTCATAAATGTAGAAAGGGAAAACATTGGGCTAATGAATGCAGATCAACAAAAGATATAGATAATGTTGTACAAATGTCCTGCATTTCATCTCTTAAAGGCTTGTGCATTACCCCCTTGCGAGCTAATTTTTCTCAGTCTCTTGAACAGAGTCGGATCTTACCTGACTATCTTAAAGGAAATTTGTCAGCTAAAGCAGAGCAGTTGTCCAGAAAGCTGCTCCACCAGATTGCCAAACTCAACGGCACTCGACTGGACCCAGTCACCTTGGGGGACTTCACCTCCTGGATCACCATTGCCTTCTCATTTTTTAAGGAATGGGCAGGAATTTTGGCCTGGGGGGTAGTGGTCCTCCTGTGTTGTATCTTCTGCATCTAGCTATTGTGTCGACTAAAAAGAGAGCATGCTCTTCATAAAGCAGTGGTGTACCAAACTCTGTTGGCAATTGAAGATGGCGCATCTCCCAATATTTGGCTGGCCTCCCAGGGATCCATCCCATAATTAGCCTCCAAACGATGACACCATTGCATACACTAGCAAGCGTTTGCTGAAAGGACCCTGATATAGCTGTCTCTTGTGAGAATAGGCTGGGGCCTAGCAAACACATAAGTGGATGCTCACAGTCAGCTATTGGATGGATCACAGGGCCCCCAATGGAGGAGCTAGAGAAAGTATCCAAGGAGCTAAAGAGATCTGCAACCCTATAGGTAGAACATTATGAACTAACTAGTACCCCGGAGCTCTTGATTCTAGCTGCATATGTATCAAAAGATGGCCTAGTAGGCCATCACTGGAAAAAGAGGCCCATTGGACAGGCAAATTTTATATGCCCCAGTACAGGGGAACGCCAGGGCCAAAAAGTGGGAATGGGTGGGTAGGGGAGTGGGGGGGGGTAGGGTATGGGGGACTTTGGGGATAGCATTGGAAATGTAATTGAGGAAAATATGTAATAAAAAATATAAAAAAAAGAAAAAAAAAAAAGAAAAACTAAGAGTTTGGCCTAGGTCATTTGGCAATTATAGTCACACAGATCCACGGTATCCAGAGACGGGCAACTTTCCTCCTGCACAGACCAACCTAAGACACAGGGCCTGTAGGTGATAGGGCAACCCTATGACAGTTAAGGCTGTGACACTAGAGGATAGACCTAAAACAGGAGCCGTGGTCGATGGACAGATTTGCCTAGACCTAGTCCAGCATCATTAAACAAAAAAAGGGGGAGATGTGGGAAGCCAACTCCAAGATGGCACCGGTTTCCGTTTGCCATTGTCATAAACAACACCACTGCACAGGCGTCAATTCAAATTTGGCACTAACCCTTCCCGAGCGGGTGCATGCAAATTGGGTGCCAGCAGACTGACCAATCCCAGGGGCCACGGAGCCTTCTCTTGTGCTGGGGTGCATATAAGCAGAGCTCCCTGGGCGCCCACGGTCCCTGTAGAAGCATCGAGGCGTTCCTGCAATAAAGGCTATTGAGAAGAATCCAACTGTGTCCTGTCATTCTTGCTGGTCGAGAGCAGAGGCAACACTCACTAATACACCAAGGAAATGTAACTGAGAAAAATACCTAATAAAAATATTTTAAAAATACCTTATAAGCATTTAGGAAATTATCAAAGAATAAATAAAAATAATTTTAAACTAAAAAAAAAAAAGTAAACATTTAATTGGGCTTATGGCTCCAGGTTAGAGTCTAGGATGATGGATTGAAAGAATAGTGGCGGGTAGATGGAGCTATGGGCTGAGTACTCACACCTCAATCCACAAGGAAGAGGCAAAGACACACTAGGAATAAATCTTTTGAAATTCCATATTTTTACTAATAATATACTTCCTTCAACAAGGTCATACCTTCTAAAAATGTCTAAATAATTTTTCCCAGTTGGGTACCAAGAATTCAAACATATGACTCAGTAAAGGCCACTCTCATTTAAAATCACCATACTCCTCTTCCAGATTCCCTCAGCCTCATGGCTGTATTATAATGCAAACTGCATTCAGTCTTTTAGTTTCAACACTATTTAAAAGTCCAAAGTTCAAAATCACTTCTCAGATGCATGACAGTCACTTAACTGTAACCCTTCTATAAACCAAAAATAAATTACATACTTTCAAAAAACAATGTTACAGAATATACATTGCCATTCTAAATAGGAGATATGGGGTCACAATAAGGATAAACTATACCAACAGAGACCAAACCAAGCAGGTAATTTCCAATTCCTTTATCTCCATGTCTAGTGTCAAAGAAAGAAAGGGCTTTCCTGTCTCACATTCCACCTTTGATGCCTGCAATATACTTCTATTTTATGGATTGGTTCCACTCCATATATGCAACTCTCCTTGGCAGATGTCCCATGGCTCTGGCAACATGCGAGGTCTCCTATAGGATCCAGGCTTCACTTTTATATCTTCACACAATGGCCAAACATGAGTGGCTTCAGCTGCTCTGCTCAGCCATGAATGAAAATTCTACAATGCTTTTACTTGTGTATCATTCATTATTCTATAACCAGTACCACATGAATGACACTGCCAAGTGTGGCTACCAGTGTGGGGTCAACCCTTGCCTCTTTGAACACATTTGCAGAAGGTTTCATTTGATGTATTGGAAACTTAGCTGGGTATGGCTTTGTTTTGAGTAAATCCTTTCTTAGATTCTGCTACAAATGAGACCTCTCTTTAATATTTTCTCTTTCATCAAAAATCTTGGCTTCAACTTTAAATAAAGAGGGAAACTTTTCCTCTTCAAACATATCAAGAAAAATGACTATGTACAATATTTTTCTTTATTTCTATTACTGTGTATTATGATTTGTGATTGAAATTCATGGAATGGATGCTTAGTTAAAACAACTTTTACCTCCAAAAGTGAGAAAGAGAGAAAGAGAGAAAGAGAGAAAGAGAGAAAGAAAGAAAGGAAGAAAGGAAGGAAGGAAGGAAGGAAGGAAGGAAGGAAGAAAGAAAGGAAGAAAGGAAGAAAGGAAGAAAGGAAGAAAGGAAGAAAGGAAGAAAGGAAGAAAGGAAGAAAGGAAGAAAGGAAGAAAGGAAGAAAGGAAGAAAGGAAGAAAGAAAGAAAGAAAGAAAGAAAGAAAGAAAGAAAGAAAGAAAGAAAGAGATCTTGGTTCCGGGATTCCACCAAGACTAGTCTGCACATGTGAGAGTGTGGACTACAGAAGCTAGGCAGAAGCCACACAGCTTTTCAGGCTCCAGACAACCTGGTATCTTCCCTGCCATAGAAGAGATGTCCACCCCAAACGCCCAGGAGGGCTTTGCCATAGAATCTGAGGGAGCCATCTTGGCTCCGGGATTCCATCAAGACTAGTCTGCACAGGAGAGAGTGTGGACTACAGAAGCTACACAGATTTTTGGACAAGCCCTGTTTCAGGCCTTCATCTTCTGCCAGGCGGCAGGTCTGAATGGCAGACATCTGTCCACTTTCCCTACACGAGGAGAGCTTGCCTGCAAAATGTGCTCTAGCCACTGAAACTCAGGAAAGAGCTAGTCTTCCAGGTCTGCTGAAAGACACTAACGGAATCACAAGAGGAACAAGCTCTAACTAGAAACAACTATAACAAATAACTCCAAAAATTAACAGATGGCGGAAGGCAAATGTAAGAATCTTACTAACAGAAACCAAGACCACTCACCATCATCAGAACACAGCACTCCCACCTCACCCAGACCTGGGCACCCCAACACACCTGAAAAGCTAGACCCAGATTTAAAAGCATATCTCATGATGATGGTAGAGGACATCAAGAAGGACTTTAATAACTCACTTAAAGAAATACAGGAGAACAGAGCTAAAGAGTTACAAGTCCTTAAAGAAAAACAGGAAAACACAACGAAAGAGGTAGAAGTCCTTAAGAAAAACAGGAAAACACATCCAAACAGGTGATGGAAATGAACAAAACCACTATAGACCAAAAAAGGGAAGTAGACAATAAAGAAAACCCAAAGTGAGGCAACGCTGGAGATAGAAACTCTAGGAAAGAAATCTGGAACCACAGATGCGAGCATCAGCAACAGAATGTGTGAGATGGAAGAGAGAATCTCAGGTGCAGAAGATTCTATAGAGATCATCGCCACAACAATCAAAGACAATGCAAAATGCAAAAAGATCCTAACTCAAAACATCCAGGTAATCCAGGACATAATGAGAAGACCAAACTTATGGATAATAGGAGTAGATGAGAATGAACATTTTTAACTTAAAGAACCAGCAAATATCTTCAACAAAATTATAGAAGAAAACTTCCCAAACCTAAAGAAAGAGATGCCCATGAACATACAAGAAGCTACAGAATTCCAAATAGACTGGACCAGAAAAGAAATTCCTCCTGACACATAATAATCAGAACAAAAAATGCACTAAATAAAGATAGAATATTAAAAGCAGTAAGGGAAAAAGGTCAAGTAACATATAAAGGCAGGCCTATTAGAATTACACCAGACTTTTCACCAGAGACTATGAAAGCCAGAAGAGCCTGGACAGATGTTATACAGACACTAAGAGAAAACAAATGCCAGCCCAGGCTACTATACCCAGCCAAACTCTCAATTACCATAGATAGAAAAACCAAAGTATTCCATTACAAAATCAATATACACATTATTTTTCCATGAATCCAGCCCTTCAAAGGATAATAGCAGAAAAAGAAAAAAATACAAGGACAGAAACCACGTCCTAGAAGAAGTAAGAAAGTAATTCTTCAACAAACCTAAAAGAAGACTGCCACAAGCACAGAATGCCATCTCTCACAACAAAAATAAAAGGAAGCAACAATGACTTTTCCTTAATATCTATTAATATCAATGGACTCAATTCCCCAATAAAAAGACATAGACTAACAGACTGGCTACACAAACAGGACCCAACATTTTGCTGCTTACAGGAATCCCATCTCAGGGAAAAAGACAGACACTACCTCAGACTGAAAGGCTGGAAAACAATTTTCCAAGCAAATGGTCTGAAGAAACAAGCTGGAGTAGACATTCTAATATCTAATGAAATCGATTTCCAACCCAAAGTTATCAAAGAGACAATGAGGGGCACTTCATACTCATCAAAAGGTAAAATCTTCCAAGAGGAACTCTCAATTTTGAATATCTATGCTCCAAATGCAAGGACAGTCACATTCATTAAAGAGACTTTATTAAAGCTCAAAGCACACATTGCACCTCACACAATAATAGTGGGAGACTTCAACACACCACTTTCATCAATGGAGAGATCATGGAAATAGAAATTAAACAGGGACAGAGTGAAACTAACAGAATTTATGAAATAAATGGATTTAACAGATATCTAAAGAACATTTTATCCTAAAACAAAAGGATATAGCTTCTTCTCAGCACCTCATGGTACCTTCTCCAAAATTGACCATATAATTGGTCACAAAACAGGCCTCAACAGATACAAAAATTTTGAAATTGTCCCATGCATCCTATCAGATCACTATGGACTAAGGCTGATTTTTCAATAACAACATAAATAATGGAAAGCTAACATTTGCATGGAAACTGAACAACACACTTCTCAATGATACCTTGGTCAAGGAAGGAATAAAGAAAAAAATTAAAGACTTTTTAGAGTTTAATGAAAATGAAGCCACAACATACCCAAACTTATGGGACACAATAAAAGCATTTCTGAGAGGAAAACTCATAGCACTGAGTGCCTCCAAAAAAATACTAGAGCGAGCACACACTAGCAGATTGACAACATACCTAAAAGCTCTAGGACAAAGGGAAGCAAATTCACCCAGGACGAGTCAACTGCAGGAAATAATCAAACTCAGGGGTGAAATCAACCAAGTGGAAACAAGAAGAACTATGCAAAGAATCAACCAAAGGAGGAGCTGGTTCTTTGAGAAAATCAACAAGAAAGATAAACCGTTAGCCAGACTCACTAGAGGGCACAGGGACAGCATCCTAATTAACAAAATCAGAACGAAAGGGGAGACATAACAACAGATCCTGAAGAAATTCAAAACACCATCAGATCCTTCTACAAAAGGCTATACTCAACAAAACTGGAAACATGGATGAAATGGAAAAATTTCTAGTCAGATACTAGGTAACAAAGTTAAATCAGGATCAGGTTTATGATCTAAACAGTCCTATATCCCCTAAAGAAATAGAAGCAGTCATTAATACTCTCTCAACTAAAAAAAAGACCAGGACCACATGGTTTTAGTGGAAAGTTCTATCAGATCTTCAAAGAAGATCTAATTCAAGTTCTTTACAAACTATCCCACAAAAAAGAAGCAGAAGGTACTCTACCTAATTCATTCTATGAAGCAACAATTACTTTGATGTCCAAACCACAGAAAGACCAAAAAAGATAGAGAACTTCAGACCAATTTCCCTTATGAATATCGATGCAAAAATACTCAATAGAATTCTTGCTAACCGAATCCAAGAACACATCAAAACAATCATCCATCCTGACCACGTAAGTTTCATTCCAGGGATTTAGGGCCACATGATAATCTCATTCAATGCGGAGAAAGTATTTGACAAAACCAACACTGGTTCATGATAAAAGTCTTGGAAAGATCAGGAATTCAAGGCCCATACCTAAACATAATAAAAGCAATCTACAGAAAACAAGTAGCCAACATCAAAGTAAATGGTAAGAAGCTGGAAACAATCCCACTAAAAACAGGGACTAGACAAGGCTGACCACTTTCTCCCTACATATTCAACATTGTACTTGAAGTACTAGCCAGAGCAATTTGACAACAAAAGGAGATCAAGGGGATACAAATTGGAAAGGAAGAAGTCAAAATATCACGTTTTGCAGATGACATGATAGTATATATAAGTGACCCTAAAAATTCCACCAGAGAACTCCTAAACCTGATAAACAGCTTCAGTGAAGTAGCTGGATCTAAAATTGACTCAAACAAGTCAATGGCCTTTCTCTACACAAAGATAAACAGGCTGAGAGAAAAACTAGGGAAACAACACCCTTCACAATAGTCACAAATAATATAAAATATCTTGGTGTGACTCTAACTAAGGAAGTGAAGGATCTCTATGATAAGAACTTCAAGTCTCTGAAGAAAGTAATTAAAGAAGATCTCAGAAGATGGAAAGATCTCCCATGTTCATGGATGGGCAGGATCAATATAGTAAAAATGGCTATCTTGCCAAAAGCAATCTACAGATTCAATGCAATCCCCATCAAAATTCCAACTCAATTCTTCAACGAATTAGAAAGGGCATTCTACAAATTCAACTGGAAAAACAAAAAACCTAGGATAGCAAAAACTCTTCTCAAGGATAAAAGAACCTCTGGTGGAATCACCATTCCTGACCTAAAAAGTGTACTACAGAGCAATTGTGATAAAAACTGCATGGTACTGGTATAGCGACAGACAAGTAGACCAATGGAATAGAATTGAAGACCCAGAAATGAATCCACATATTTATGGTCACTTGATCTTTGAGAAGGGAGGTAGAACCATCCAGTGGAAAAAAGACAGCATTTTCAACAAATGGTGCTGGCACAACTGGTGGTTATCATGTAGAAGAATGTGAATTGATCCATTCCTATCTCCTTGTACTAAGGTCAAATCTAAGTGGATTAAGGAACTCCACATAAAACCAGAGACAGTGAAACTTATAGAGGAGAAAGTGGGGAAAAGCCTTGAAGATATTGGCACAGGGGAAAAATTCCTGAATAGAACAGCAATGGCTTGTGCTGTAAGATCAAGAATTGACATATGGGACCTCATGAAATTGCAAAGCTTCTGTGAGGCAAAAGACACTGTCAATAAGACACAAAGGCCACCAACAGATTGGGAAAGGATCTTTACCTGTCCTAAATCAGATAGGGGACTAATATCCAATATGTATAAAGAACTCAAGAAGGTGGACTCCAGAAAATCAAATAACCCCATTAACAAATGGGGCTGAGAGCTAAACAAAGAAGTCTCATCTGAGGAATACCGAATGGCTGAGAAGCACCTGAAAAAATGTTCAGCATCCTTAATCATCAGGGAAATGCCAATCAAAGCAACCCCGAGATTCCACCTCACACCAGTCAGAATGGCTAAGATCAAAAATTCAGGTGACAGCAGATGCTGGAGAGGATGTGGAGAAAGAGAAACACTCCTCCAATTGTTGGTGGGATTGCAAACTTGTACAACCACTCTGTAAATCAGTTTGGCGATTCCTCAAAAAAATGGTCATAGTACTACTGGAGGATCCTGCAATACCTCTCCTGGGCATATATCCAGAAGATGTTCCAACCAGTAAGAAGAACACATGCTCCACTATGTTCATAGCAGCCTTATTTATAATAGTCAGAAGTTAGAAAGAACCCAGATGCCCCTCAACAGAGAAATGGATAGAGAATATGTGGTACATTTACACAATGGAGTACTACTCAGCTATTAAAAATAATGAATTTATGAAATTCCTAGGCAAATGGATGGACCTGGAGTGCATCATCCTGAGTGAGGTAACCCAATCACAAAAGAACTCACATGATATGTACTCACTGTTAAGTGAATATTAACCCAGAAACTTAGAATACCCAAGATACAAGATACAATTTGCAAAACACATGAAACTCAAGAAGAACTAAGACAAAAATGTGGACACTTTGCCCCTTCTTAGGATTGGGTACAAAACACCCATGGAAAGAGATACAGAGACAAAATTTGGAGCTGAGACAAAAGGATGGACCATCTAGAGACTGCCATATCCAGGGATCCATGCCATAATCAGCCTCCAAAGGGTGACACCATTGCACACACTAGCAAGATTTTGCTGAAAGGACCCTGATAGCTGTCTCTTGTGAGAACATCCGGGGCCTAGGAAATACAGAAGTGGATGCTCACAGTCAGCTATTGGATGGATCACAGGGCCCCCAATGGAGGAGCTAGAGAAAGTACCGAAGGAGCAAAAGGTGTCTGCAACTGCAATCCTATAGGTAGAATAACAATATGAACTTACCAGTACCCCCTGGAGTTCATGTCTCTAGCTGCATATGTATCAGAAGATGGCTTAGTTGGCCATCAGTGGAAAGAGAGGCCCATTGGTCTTGCAAACTTTATATGCTTCAGTACAGGGGAATTCCAGGGCCAAGAAGTGGGAGTGGGTGGATAGGGGAATGGGGGTGCTGAGGGTATGGGGGACTTTTGGGATAGCATTGGAAATGTAAATGAAGAAAATACCTAATTAAAATAAAATGAAATAAAAATTGTTTAAAAGTAAAATAAAATAAAAATACCATGCTAAAACAAAAAATAAGAAAGAAAGAAAGAAAGAAAGAAAGAAAGAAAGAAAGAAAGGAAGGAAGGAAGGAAGGAAGGAAGGAAGGAAGGAAGAGAGAGAAAGAATGAAATAAAGAAAGAGAGAAAGAAACAAAGGGGGAGAGAGAGAAGATAAGCAAATTCAATCAAAATAAAAAAGAGGGGAAATGAATGTGTTGGCAAAGAATAGAAAAGGCCAAGAGATTTAAAAACATCAATAAGAAAAGAGAAAAACGAAAGAGCGAAAAATAATCTTCTAATAATGAGAATAATAACGATTAGCCTTCCTTCTAAGCATTTCACTGTTGAAAATAAGCCTTAAGCCAGCTGAATCTTTTATTTTGTCAACTTCTCTCCCTTCTGTTCTCTATATAGCTATCACCCTGGCATGGCTGTGTCAGCTTAAGTTCAGACAGACACTGTCTTGTGTATGTCCTTGCTTTCAGGTATCTGAGATAGCTCACTCAGTTTAAAACAACAGTTTCTCTCTCAAGATAGTGCTTTGCCCTGGCCATCATAGTCACACAGAGTAACGGAGTGATATCATTCTTCACTGCTGACTCATCTTGACAAAAGAATCACAGGCTCACCCAAATTTGAGTTTGAGGATTATGGGATCTGAATAGTACCCTCTCTTTCTGCATTACACCCTTGAAGCTATTCTGCTTTGAATCCTCCATGCTGGGCAGGGACTGTACAGGTGAAGCTCTGTTCTGTCAGGCTTCTTTTCCAAGTGACACTGGCCTTTTGGCCACAATTTTCAAGGATGCTGTGATTCCTGAAAATCACAAAGGTTTTTTTCTTCCTCTCTTTGGAATAACCAGTTGTTTCCTTACCCATTGTAACTGCATATTCAGTTTTATTAGATAGAAGTACGGGGAGAATCTGTGTTCAGTGTCTGGTGCTCACTGCAGTAACAATTTCAGTTTAACAGGGCTTGGAGATTTGTTTGTTCATAATTATTTATGTAATGAGTATATGAAAATGAGCATTCTATAAGCACTTGTGGAATTAAATATTTTTTTCCTTTTTAAATGTTATTGAAAAGGTGAGGAGAGATAACTTTTCCATATTCTTTTCAGACATAGCTCTTCCCAAAGAATCTGCCTATTTAGTTGTATTTTATGATAGCAGTCAGAATAACTACAGAATATTGAGAGTCAGGAATTTAAGGCAGAGTACACTAATAGCTGAGTAAGGTACTTCAACAACATTTTCCCATGGATACATCAATTTGAAGAGCTATCAATGTGTCCAACTTCTACACAGGATGTAAAGAAGCTCTAAGAAAGACTATGGTGGCACCAACCAGATAAGCCAATCCTGATGATCAGGATCCACCTTTCTGTCCCCTTTGCCACCAGCTGTGTCATAGCCTATGTAATCTGATAGAGGAAGACTCAAGTATGACTGAGTATTTGGGCTTGCGGGCCATGAGAACATGACCAGAGGAGAAAAGAAGAAAGGAGAATGAAGGGGGAGAGAAGCTTATAGGCTTACATTTTTAAGTTAATGCCTAAATTAGGTCAAATTTTTCACATACTCTAAATGACTTATTCAGACACTTATAACCTGCATGAGTTGTCCAGATTTCTTCCCCATTCTGGAAAAGCATCCAGATATCTTAATCCTTATCTGTGCCTTTCTTTATTAGAATAGTCTCATTTTTATATCCCAAAATCTTTTTCTGAAGTAACATATTTTATTTTTTAAAATAAGATTTTTTAAAAGCCATAATAACATTTGTATGAATTTAGCAAGTACATTTACAATTTGTTGTAGAATTTTTATGTTTCTTGGGGAATTCACTGTGTATTCCCTCTTTATAATATCCCAATCACAAATGCAATTTATGTTTTTGCCAAAGCTTACTCTGGGGAAACAAAAATTCATTTTCTCTCTCTCTAGTCCCACCTTGAAACCTATCAAGTATTTCTGGTGGGACCCAATAAAAATGAACTCATGACTCCCCTAAAATCTGTATCAAAGTTATTGAGGAAAATTGCACTTTGTTGATTTAATTTTTAATCTATTTCATAGTTTGTATAGTCCATAGAATGATCTAGCATGAACATGACTTTTGATTTTAAGTAAGTTTTAGTAGCAAATGAAGAAAATCAGCAGATGCATAGCAAAACACTTTTCAATCTATATTTACAATCTTCCCTCGAATAAACAAAGTCAGCCCTGTCAAAACTATTATATTACAGTTACTGGTTGAGAAGCTCTTGGGCAGGAGGGCTTTTCCTTGGATGAGAACAACATTAGTCATTTTTACTATAGGCATTTCTCTCTCATGAGATGAGTGATAACTTGTGCTGGAAATAGTTCAGCCATTAGCTATCCTTAAGGACACAATGCCTTTATTCTTGAGTTGTTCTCCTGTTTCTAGTCACAAAGTCAGGAGATCAGCCTGACCCAGGACAGGAACTTTGGTGAACATTTTTGGACAAACATGCTTTAGTCAGATGTGGAAGAAACAAATCCTATATTTAGAGACAGCTTCTTAGCTTAAACAGCACAGGACAAGAGACATGTGCATAAAAGGCATTGGCTTTTCTTTTAAACTGAACTCAGTAGCTTACAGTGAATAGGAAACATGCTGTTTAGTCCTGTGACAACTGTCTGGTTCCCCAAAACACCTGTCCTCCTTACCACCTGGATAGATATGTCCAAATGAGTTTTATCTTCTGAAATTAGCATTGGGAATAGGGACTGACAGGAGACAGACAGCATTCTCTTTCCTTTTAGAGTGTAATAAGAAGCAGACCATTTGATTTTTCAAAGGTTGCCCTATGGTTTCCTTAAGCATTAAGGGCATTGTGTGGCAATCTGTATTCATGATCAAGGTGACAGGGCTATGAATCTCTACAAGTGTCTAACCCTTCCTGACAAGTTTTGGGGTGGGGATCTGCTTGAAATCCTGCACTCATAGCCTGTGTTTCTGTGTCTGAAGATGGAGTCAGACAGCCTGACTAGTGTAACAAGTATGCTTCCTCTTGCACAAAACAAGGTTCTATCATTTCTCTTTGAGCAATGGCGGTGAGGATGTTCAGAGATCTAGGCTTTTGAACTTTTAGGAGGTTGGAGTGTTTCCTGTGAAATTGAATTTCTATGAGCAAGGGCTTTTAAGGGAGATTCTGTTTTCAAATTCTGTAACATGGTTGGCTAACTCCACCTTGCTTATAGACTTTAGTGAGCTCTGAATAACATCACAGGTAAAATAAAAGCTGGACATTAGGAATTCCCTTGGACTTCTCTGTTCTTTTTACAGAAAAGATTCACAGGTGGAAAAATGTTTTTTCCTAATTCCAAGGGGGTTAATTTGCTCTAATTTTCCAAGAGACAAGCTGTGGGGATCCTGAAGATGGCATTCATCCACATCTGTAAAGCACAAGCAGTTGGAGAGACTGATGGAGGGAAGCCTAACCCTTGAGTCTCTCAGGTCAGCATCTGTAGAGGGCATGTAATAAAAGCAAAACTTGGATGACTCAAACCCCCTCGAGACTAGATCCCAGTGCAGGACTGATTCAAGTTTATCCAAATCTGCTGTTCCAGGCCCTGGCTATTTTTATCTGTAACCCAGGTAGCATTCTTGGAATTATTTGAGTTCCCTTCTAATCTTATCAGTAAGATGTATCAAAGTGAGAAGCCCTTCATTCTAAGTGGTAGACACCAGTCTTCTGCTTCAAACTTGTCTGACAGACAGAACAAATTGGCAATCACTTAGTCAAAGAGATAAAAGTTTTTCTCTTTCCCAAAAGCTACATAATGGTTTAAGGTTCTTTCATAACCTAAAGTAACCCCTTGCATGTCGACAGAAGTGGCCTTACCCTATCCCATGGAGTAGATACACGAACAAGTGATAGCTAATGAGGGCAATAGCAGGAAATACATTTTGAGAATTTACAACAGGTCAAGGGGGAGAGGAGAGGTTAGTGTTCTGATGAAATAGAAAGGAAAGTTGCTCTGCTGTAGGGTTTCCCTAAACTCAGATTCATTTTCTTAATGTATAAAGCCATACTGTATTTTTAAAATCCAGATTGGGAGCAAGCTTGAAAGGCATTCATGATCTCTGCTCAAGAATGCAGAATCCTCAAGTTACTGTTAAGAGTACCTAGAATCAATGTAAAGCCTCTCTCAGATAGCTTCTATAAAGGAAAAGAGAAGAAATTCAGCCATCATCCAAATGTTAGTTCCAAACAATAGTGGTCCTGACTCTTTTTCAGTGTTGTAAAAGAGACAAGAAAAGGATAAATGATGTGGACCTTTTATAAAAGGTTTTGTCTGTCTCCAGAGAAAGAGTAATTTCCTAAATATACCACTCCTTTTAGCATCTGTATCAGGTTTTCCCCTGACCATTGTGGAGTATCATCTTTATGGAGCCAAGCTATAGGTTAGTGATGGAGTGTTAGTCTGCGCTCATGAACCTCTAGTCACCAAATACATTAGCATGCTTTCTAAGATACACAGACATCAGAAATAAAAACAAAAACAAAAACAACAATCCATCTAAGGGCACTTTCATTTTTAGAAAGAATAAGAAACAAAAATAATCACAACTGTTCCAGGATGACAAAAGGGTGCTGGCAACTTACAGCCACACCCTCTTATCCTTTCAGATTCGGCATGAATTATATTCAGCTTGGTAATTCAGGGGAACTCAGAAAAGAGATAATCTTTCAGAGTCGTAATTTGGTTCATTTCCTTCGACAAGTAGAATTAAAAGGCAAGAAAAATCCTGACTATAACATGTATCCATGGGGGAAATCTGATACACAGTCAGAATTAGACCTTAAAGAAAGGTTTTTGAAGTGTATGCATAGCAAACCACACAAAAATAAACATCTACTGAGAAGCAGACCTGGGAACTTGGGAAGTTATATGTATAAATCACAATCAATAGAGTTAAATGGGTATTATGCTAAATATAAGGAAGATATGTAGTAATGCAGATTCATAACAAATGGATAACAAGATTTGTTTCTTCTATATGCTTTGTTACAAGGGGAAAAATACAAAGCAATTGCTTCGATGTTGGCATACTTGCTTATGAAAGAAGTTTAAAAGCACTTAGGTATGAAGCTTTGCTATTTTAATGCATGATGATCACAAATTCTATATTTCACTTATGGTCCTCCCCTGTGATCTTGTCTACTGTCTAATGCTATAGACATCGAAAATGTCAATTGTTAGACCAAAAAAAAAATGTTTCTCATTTTGTAAAAAATCTTCAAGAATCCAGGATCTGAAATAGTGATCATATTTTGAACATGATACTGTAACTGTCTCAATATCTCTCTGTTAGCTGTTGTGGAAAAGTTATTAATTTGATTATCACATAAGTATTTTATTGGAAATGGCATATTATAGAAGACTGGAAAATCAGATTTTTCTTTCTGAGCCAGGCTATTCTCAGATTCTCTTGATACCCTAGACTAGCATTAGACTCTAAGCCCTCTTAACATTACCCGCTATGTTTCAGAATTAAATGTAAAAAACAACATGAGAGACTAAACATGTTTTCAAATAGCACAGTACAATACTATGTAAAACCATACAAATCAAAAAAGTCATTTTTCTAGATGCTTCCCATAAAACACATTAAATTGCTATCCTCCTAAAAGCTTTGTTGTTTCCATGTTTCTACATTAGTTTTCGCTGTCATTGACTTGGCAAAATGTATTTAAACTATTTATCTATATCTGTGGCTAGGGTCTCTCAATATATAGTTGTGAGATGCAGATCTAGAAATAATTCATTAGTTAAGAAAGGATTGCAAATGTTCACATTTTAGCTAATTTTCCAAAAATGACATTTTGCATTCTCATAAAATTGAAGATTGCTACATGGCATGGTGACACACATGCGTGACAGGCAGAGGCAAGAGAATCAAGGATATGAAGCTAGTCTGAGCTACATAGTGAGTTCAAAGTTAACCCAAGGTACACAGAGACCTGGTCTTAAAAAACCAAGGGCTGAGAAAGTCGATGAGTGGCACAGCATATGGAAGACCCTTTGTCCCTCAGCACTTAAAAAGTGGTGGGTGGATCAGATCCTATTTTGCAATCTTACCTAGCTAAGACTATCCTGAATATAATGGTTACCACATTATTTCTATAATAATAGTGGTAAGGATTCATTCATATATTTATTGGTCATTTTTGGGCTTTATTGCCCAAAACTTTTCTTTTACTGCTGCATGCTTAGCTCTTCTTTACATGTTTCCAGTTGGTCTGTGACTAACTTTTTGTCATAAAAATGCCTTGTGATTTTTGTTTGCACAGATTTTGTTACATTAAGTTTGGAAATGCCACTCTGTGGCTTGTGTTTTCTTTTGCTAGTGAAATAAACCATGTATTTAACATAAACTCCTGACATCTACTAAATGTGTAGAATTAATAAACAAATGACAGTATGTGATCTTTATTAAAATATTCCATCAAGCCTGCTACTGCTTGCAACCCAAACCTCAGGAAGTGAAGGTAGGGGATTTAGAAGTCCAAGGTCATTCTCACCTATATACCAAGCTTAAATATCAGCTGATGTATGAGGCCACGTCTCAAAAACACAACAAAACAAAAAAGTCCTCTTGTAGTCAAAGAACTGTATGATTAAAGAAATATACATAAGCCCATTTTTAAAAAGCAACCACTTAAAATCCTTAAAATCATTTCAATGTTTAATAGGACCTTCATAATCCAAATTTTTAATAATGTCAGAAAATTATAGAATTTTTTTAAAGAGATCCTATACTCAAATCTATCACACTGTAATGCATATCACTTCTCAGGTTGAAATAATAAAAGAAAACTTAAAGAATGAGATACCTTTTTTAAAGTGGAATAAACAAGTGAGCCTGCAATGATTTCACTAATGTAGTCAACCACTGACATCTATTGGCAAAAAATAAGTCAGACAGGGTTAGCTAAAGTGAACAAAGATGGGATTTTTAAAATTACCTTAGTTTGAATATTATATTGACTTAAAAATGTTTTTAGTCATGGTTTAGGTTAAGTACAATAAGACCCTGACTAAAAACACAGAGCCCCAAACATGGAAAGGAAGCGTTTACAGTGGCGCAGATAACCTTGTAGGTTTTCAGATCAAGAGTATGTTAGAAATGAAAACCCATTTGTTATTAGAAGAAGATTATGCTTTAAAGTTTAGAAATTTAAGAAAGAGGAGGCAAAGCCCCACAAATTGCTGCCAATTTTCAAGAGACAGGAAAAGACAGGTTGATACATTTTCAAACAAATCAAATCACTAAAGTTTTCCTTTGGTGTACAGTTGTGAGCTTTTGTTCATGTATCAAACAACTTCTCCATTTTTTTTTTCTGTTTGACTAAGTATGACTCCTTTGACTTTCATCCCGACAGATCCAGGAATCTGTCGCCTCAAGACACCTGTGCACAGTGTGATGCCGTTACAATAGCAAGCTTGTGCAAATATGACTAAAATGCTCAATTATAATTTTAAATATTAGATACTGTAAAGAATGTGATGCATTATGACATGGAGGTAAGCAGCTCAGAAATCCCAGCTTTCCTGTAACCTACAAGAAAATAATAGAAAACGAGAAAAGGACGATATAGTTTGTCAGCAAAGAGCTGTGCTATTACATGTTGATGGATAAACTACAGCTGTAAAGAGGATAAAAGGTAATTGGGCATAGGGAATGCATAATGTCATCAGAGACACATGTTCGGGTTATATTAATCCTTCTTTGACACTAATGGGAATCAAAAGAGGGAGAGAGCCCTGGGAGGGGCCATGGAGAGGAGACTCAGCAGGAGGGAGAAGCAGGGGTCTTGATGGCAGGGGATGAGCATATTTGGAAAGGTAACCCAAGCAACAGACTAGTGTTAAGGGGACAGAGTGAACGTTGTGTTGACTTGGAGACAGTGCAAAACAAGTAACACGGGACACATTCTACTGGGTTCTGTGTCCTTCGGAGGGTGCTGTGTCCTCTGGAGGGTGCTCTGATTTTGAGTGAAGTAGAAAGCCATATTACCCAAGGTTCCAGAGTGGGACCTGGGTGTATACAAGGGAAAACTGTACACAGATGGCTCAGAGACAACTGTTCCAATGGGGTAATTGAAAGAAAGAAGCATGAACAATGCAAGAACAAGCTAGAGGACTAAAGGAAAGGTTTATGAGCAAAGCTCAAAATTAGTTTTCTCTCTTTCTCCCTCCCTCTTTCCCTTTGTCTTCCTCTTCCATATCTAGAAAGAAAAAAAAACAACAAAAACAAACAAATCAAATAAAACAAATGAAAATCACCATCATAGGAAATCTCTAGTGGGATAGTCAGATGTTAGCCAGATATTATCATTTATTTGCACTGTAGCATAGTTTGATGAAAGCTTCTGTTAAGAGTCTAAACTCGTGATTTATATGACCAGAGTTGCCACAAATGAAAAACACTTTTAACTTTTCAAGTTTATTCTAGATGCATAACAAAGCTCAGTTTCGATTTATCCTAACATCTAAAACTGAATTATTCTCTATGATCATCTAATAAATCTGTTCCCTAAAGTTTCTTCCTCGGGCCAGAGGACATCACTTATTATTAGATCCATGTTCTGTTGAACTATAAAATTCTAGTTGATAGAATTGCTTAGTAACAACATAATAGTGTAGGCTAATTAGCACATCAATACCATATTCAGATTTGGAGCCTAAATGGAAGAGTACGGACCTTCAGCGGAAGCCCTTTTCGTTGGGGTTTGCAGATAATTTGGTTTGTATCAAATGCATTCTGCTGGCCATGTTACCAAGGAGCCACCTCTGTGTCAATTATGAGCTACAGATTTATAATCAGCAGCTCTACGTGAGACTCAGTGGGTGGCACACTCTCATTTCCGTGCCTTCCCTCCAGTGCAGTTGATTCACTGCAAATGGGTCATAAGTATGTTCAAGAGACAGTTACCCATTCCGTGCAGAACTTTGTGGAGCCGCGCTTCACCAATTCCATACCTGCAAACACGGCCCTGAACTGTTTGGAAAAAACACTTTTTTCCTCCAAACCTTACTTCTATTTTATTGTTTATTGTTGAGGTGCTGGGAATAAAGCCCAAGGGTTAAAACACAATTCCGGCCTGGCAAAGAAGCCCCTATCACTGAGCGCCACCCTCAGCCCTTTTAAATGCATTCTTTTTTTGTTGTTGTTAATTTTTTATTAGATATTTTCTTCATTCACATTTCAGATGCTATCCCCAAAGCCCCCTATGCCCTCTCCATGCCCTGCTCCCCAACCCACCCACTTCCGATTTCTAGTCCTGGCATTCTCCTGTACTGGGGCATATGATTTTCACAAGACCAAGGGCCTCTCGTCCCCTTGATGGCTGACTAGGCCATCCTCTGCTACATATGCAACTAGAGACAGTTCTGGGGGTTACTGGTTAGTTCATATTGTTGATCCTCCTATAGGGTTGCAGACCCCTTTAGCTCCTTGGATACTTTCTCTAGTTCCATCAATAGGGGCCCTATATTCCATCCAATAGATGACTGTGAGCATCCACTTCTATATTTGCCAGGCACTGGCATAGCCTCACAAGGGATAGCTATATCACGTAAGAAAGAACCACCCAAAGACTGCCCCACGCAGGGATCCACCCCATATACAACCACCAAACCCAGACACTATTGCATATGCCAGAAAGATTTAGCTGACAGACCATGATTAAATGAATTCTTATTTCCTGTCCCTACTGTGCTTTTTGTTTCATATCATTCTCAGACATCCCACTGTCTGGTCTTCTTGACCATCATAACATTCACATTTCATGTGCCCAAATTACTTATTTTGCAACAGCAAAACCCCTTTAAAAACTAATTTTACAAAGCAACAAGAATATTAGAATATGGATAACTGTGTTCTTAATTCTCCCTTCCTCTCTTCTCCCTCCCTCTACCCCGCCCCCGTGTGTGTGTGTGTGTGTGTGTGTGTGTGTGTGTGTGTGCTGCTGAGGAGCTTTAAAATTGCTTTACTTTCACTTTCTTGTTTCTGACTTCCATTTTCAATATCCTTTGCTTCTCACTGGATTGTGAATGTGCCCTTTCCCTATGTCTGAAAATCTTTCAACCTTCACCATTCATTCTAAGAATCAGCAATACGTTATGTTTTTATAGAACCTTTCTTCCAGGGAACAGAGAGTGTTTCATATATATTACCACATTCATCCTTAAAATTTCTCTCACAACACCCATAGCCCTGACTAAAGTATGCCTCCATCGAAACCCCTGGCCATATCTTTAGTTCTTCTTTCCTTGGCTGCCTTTTCTATAAACTCTGTAAATCAGTTTCAAAACCCAGTGTCTGGAGCAAATATGCATAATTCTATCACACAGGTGACCTTTCTTTCTAACCCTGTGCTGAGAATTCACTGGCTCAGTTTCAAGGTTTTGCCTGTTCACATGGCAAGCATGAGGTTACTAAGATTTTACCACTTTTCTGGGACTTTTCTTTAATATAGTGAAATAATCTAACTTTGAAACAAACTGCACCTGTGTCCCTATTTTCAACGATGTCACCTATGTTTGTTTTAAATTATATTTATATCCTCCTTTTGTTTATTAGTTTAGTTTAAGTGAAGTTATATCCTAAATTATGTTTGACCCATACTCATGTTGATTTTTTTTTTATTAAAACATACTTTTTTCCAGGAGGGATGGCTAGCATTTGCTTGTATTTACGATTGGGGCAGTCTGGTGGTAAATGCATGAGTGTGATACTTAATTTACTCCTTACAGCATGTATGAGCTCCTGTCTAGAGCCTGCATATTAATGGTGGAGCATGAAGCTCTCCAAATGCAGAAAACTAGGCCTAGGACAAACATGCTGATTTGTTGAAGGTAGGTTTGTGTTGAAGTATATCCACATTTGAATCTGTTTTCTCTAAGCAATTATTTAATGTATTCAAAGCTTTACAAAAACAATAGATACATTTTTGTTTTTAACAGAATTCATCAGTCCTCTATAAAATTGTTGTCCTATGTCTGAGGACTAAATTCCAGGTGGAAAGCGGTTTGGAAATTTAGTCTAAATTCTGACTACTTGAAGAAGACCATCAATATTCAAATGTGATGACAAATTGAGACTCAAAAATAAGCCATGTTCTTTAAGCTCACTCAAAATGATTAAAAATTCCCTCCAGAAGCACCAAGTCCTGAACATTAACTACTCACCAATATGCATTTCTAAATTTGTGTGTGTGTGTGTGTGTGTGTGTGTGTGTGTGTGTGTGTGTGTGATTGTTCATCTCATATGTGTATACACCTCTTCCTTTCACATGTGACTATATAGGAAGAGAACACAGGTGCACAGGTCTGTATAGGTTAGAGGTCAACATTGGTTGTCTCCTCCTCACCTCTCTGTATCATAGATTTTGAGAAAATATCTCTCACTGAATCAGAAACTTACTGATTTGTCTAGACTGACTGGCCAGAAAACATAGGGATCTTTCTACCCCTATGCCCTCAGGAATGGAATATACAGGTCCACCTCAGGGGCTTCTCAACTCTGTGTGGTTGGTAAGTATCCAAACTCAGGTCTTCATATATTCACATCAAATGATTTAACTGTATAACACATTTTATTAACTCTTGGTTTCGTGCTTTTATTAATAACACAAACCTGTTGAAAATTAAAAGAAAGTAAATATTATTCTAGATTTGTTTGGTATTCAAATTTTATTACATTCATTTATTTCTTCATTCATATGAAAACAAACAAACAAAAAATCAACTTGCTAGAATCAAATCTTTTGTACCCAGGGATTAAAATAGAGGTTATCGGGCTCAGGAGCAAGTGTCTTTACCACTGAGCCATCTCACTGTCTCATCAACTGGTTTGCTATATGGTAAATCATGCCATAGTGAACCCATATTGATGTGATTTGATTTGTCTTCAGTTCATAAGTAAAAGAGTCATTAAAGATAATCTCACTACAGTAGCTGGTATACTTCTTTTATATTTCAAGTATCTCCTATTACTCTCAAACTTATTAAATAGTTGGACAATTTTCTCTAATGTCTTCTCTTAATAAAGATGTTGTTTACATACCAAAAGCTTGTTCAGTATTTTAAGTGTCCTTCAGATGCACGTTGATTGCTTGAAACTAAAGAATAAGGTATGCAGATGTGAAATGAAAGATGAATTTCCCATGCAAACATTTAGACCATATGAAGCCATGCAAATACGACCTTCAGAAGGAAAAAGTTTGTCATTATTTTTTTTTCAAATTGATCTCTGTCGTCAGAGTACAATTGCAAAGTAAAGATTTACATTTTTTTTGACTGAAAAAATAATTTACATACCACAGGGTAAGTGACTTCACAGTGTGAAAATTCCAGGATACACATTCAAGCAATAGGTCATTAAACAGAGACCAGAACAGTTGGGGGTAATGGGTGGATTTGATTTATTACAACTTGATAGAAACAACAAGATCCTTCAAACTATAATTTAAATATCTGCAGTATGAAATGAATTCAGTGATGTTCAGAAACTAAGCTAAAGAATAATGTGGTTGTTTAAAGATTGTTTAGAAAATAAATATACATGGTAGGGAGTATGCTATAGAAAGGTTACCTGTTGGAAGACAAACACATTATAGAAGCAGGATCCTCGCATCAGCCCCGAGAGCAAAGAGCACATCAAGGGAACAAGAAGTGGCTTCCTCTGCATCACATTTGTGTGAGTATAAAGTCATTTACACTTTGTTATTTAAAAAAAAAAGAATCTACTACAAAGAGGGAACTGATGACATTTGAACATAAAAATTCCAGATATTAGATCGTATTCATCAAACTCAGCAAGCTGAGAATCATAAAATGAAAAACTTTTTACTAGCTAATCATTTGCTAACATTCACACAAAATAATATATTGTCACAGATTGTCAGAGCACTGACACTCTGCCAAATAGTTTGATTCAAATTTGAAAAGGAAAATTGAACAGAGAATAATATCAGACTCCACAGGAGGAAAGAAGAGACAAGATGCAGAACCACCGAGCCCATAGGAAATAATTACCAAATCCCAAAATAATAAGTTATTTTTAATGTGAAGATGGGGTTAAATATAGGATGTAGTACATATTTAATATAGTTTTTTTGCAATTCACCTGATTTGGACAAAACTTAAGATGGCAATCATAGTACTGCTAAAATGGATACATATAGCTTATTCTTTTCACCAGTCTTTTTCGATTTTATCTTTAAGGCTTAAAACTGTCTTTATTTCACACAAAATAAAATTTAAAATACAATGGGAGCTTTAGGTTTTTTTAAAAAAATTAGTCCATATAGGTTTAATTCTCAGCTTAATAAGATTCTGATAATCAATAAGTGCATTCCTGGCTCAAAATGAAATGGTTCCTGTATCTTTGTCTCTCTTCTTCCATGAGCTAGCTACATTAGTATTTATGTGCACACATTACATGTTCAAAGTTTGTATCATATGTCAAAATTCTGACAGTTCATTGGATCCTTTTCTAATATTTGTTGTATCCTAAAATAATAAGTATTAATAGCTCTACCATTTAAGGTCTGTTTTTAAGAAACCAATAGAAAATATTAAGGTACTGTATTATTTTATAAGAAATATATTCAATAATCCTAGAAATAACAATTATGCCTTCAGATGTACTTAGGAGATACTACCATTGTCCATATGACTTGAAACTAAATCAAGCAGCCAAAGAATTCACAAGGTAACAGTATTAATTACTTCTGCTAATTGCTTCTGAGCAATTGGAAAAGGAGTAAAACTTTAAGACTTTCTTTTTTGCTAAGGGACATCACGAGCTCTCACCCCATCAGACCACTTATAACTTCCTGTCTCCTGAAGTTGGACAATGGGTCTCTCAGAGCAATGGAATCTGTCGAAACTTTTAGTGATGAGCTCACTTCTTTGTTTTGGCTGTGCCATGATACTGTCCTCTCCTAAGGTTTTTCTTCTATGAGAAAAAGAGGAGGAAAGATGTGACTTAGAGGAACACTCCTAAGTCAGGTATAACTTAGTTCCTCATTAAGATGCTTTTCTATAGATTATTTCTTTCAAAGGCCATTACATTACTTTATCAGAAATGGATCCATCACTGTTCACACTCAAGGAAAAGATTGCCTATATAAAAAGTAAGACTTTTTTTTTTCATTAAACATTGTTTTGAAAGAGTAATTCATTCAAGAGCTGTTACAGGTGTTGTATAATTCTATGTCATCACCATCATCATAAATACATGCTGACCATTACACTTAACATTAAACTGAGGGCAGAAGTGAACTTTTGGGTAAGTATGGAATCATTCTGTACCAATTAACAAAAGAGGCAAAGTCAATCAACTTCTAGAGTAAAATAAGCTTTTAATTATGACAATTCATTTCAATTTTTTCATGTAGTTTCAAAATATTTTTTCTAGGATAATCAACTCATACAAAATAAAAGATGGAATATTTATTTCCACTTTTTACCATTAATTATGAAAAATACACAAAATTAATATTAAAGTATATCTCCCCATGGAATTCTCACTAAAGCTATGTGTACAAGTCACAGTTAGATTAACACCTGTGCAATGGACCGCTCATACCTATTTTTAAATTTGTCTGTTCATAAAGATGAAAAATTATAATTTAGTTACAGAAAATAATCTGAGGTAGACATTCTTAAGTAAGCACTTGATCTGATTCTGCAACAATTTTCACTTACAAGTAGACACATCTTTTTGTGATTTGTTAGAAAGGTGTCCCAGGGCACTTAGCTGGGTAAAATCAAACACCATTCTGCTACAGTGCATCATAAGGAGTATTTATCTCCTAACTGCTGTTCTTCTCTACTTTAATTTTGACCAGACCTTTTATCCTTCATTTCTTATTCTGTAGATTATTATGAGACTAATGGTATTTAGATTTAAGTTTCAGCCACTGAATTATTTTTCTTAAGCTATAGACAAAATCAAAATTGAAGCGAGTATAGTTTCACATCATATCATTTGAACCATACCATGTACACATATGTGATATATGTATGTAATATAAACAAATTATTTTATATTATATATACTCAAACATATAATATGATGTTATATTATATATCATATATTTGTATGTTTCTATGATAAGAGAAATTACTGTGTTCATGGCTAACAAATCAAAACTATACAGTATAGAAGCTGAAAGAGTGATGGAATCTCTTAGCAGACTCACAGGCTTCTACTCATTGTATAGTCACGGTAAGATTACTCAACTGCCCATTTCTTCTAAAAGTGGTGGTAAAGGGGAATCTGAACGAGTGTGTTCCCATTACCTGTAGTTTCTGAAAAGTAAAATTGTTTTAATAACCAAACATACAAAAGGCACACTCAGTAAAGGCTATTATAAGACAAACACAGTTATGTGTAAAGCATTATCTAATGCACAAGGGTAATTGAAACATGCTAAGAAAACTCAAATGAAGTTCTTTACATAATGCTACTTATTTAAATTAGTCTAATACTAACAAAATGCATTTTGCAGATATACATACACAGTGCTCATCATTATAATACTAGCTTGAAAAGCTCAGAATCAGAGCACCCCATCTTCAAGAAGTTCAGACACCAAAATATTAGATGGGACTCAGTTTGTAAGACAATGAATTGTATATCTCCATGTTTTTCACATTATTAAACACAAATGTTCTAACAGAGCTACCGAAGAACTGGCTCAAGACACTTTGGATCATGATTTTTATGATGTAATATACTGTTCATTTAATTCCTGTAGCTGCATTAACATTTCCAGAGTAAAATGAAAATAATAAATAACATGAGAGGCAAGAAGACAAGTTTAGAATTAGCTAAATGAATAAAGACACTCAAGATTTCCTATTCAATTTAGCTGACTTGAATCATTTGTATTCTTTTGAGTCTGGAGAGGAAAAAAAACATAAAGACTAATTATAACACTTAAGAATTTACAAAGATTTAATCTCCATGTCATTTTATAAAGGCTTCAATTAGCATATTTTCAAAGAATAGACTGTAATATTAACATGACTACCTTTAATTCACCAAATTAAATACCTGTTTTGAAATTGAATTCACATACTAATGAAGAAAAATCCTAATATTTAAATTGTAAAGCAAAACCTCACATATTTAAATACATATTTTAATACTAATTAATAAAATCAAGTTGATATTCTTGCTAAAATTATCTTATTCTGTTGCATTTAGAATTCTGTACAGCACCATTTTCCATTAGCCACTTTTTTGGAAGATAAAAGAACAATATACCTTGATTTTTCCAAGAGAAATAAACTCTTTGAAACTGTCCATCAACTAATAAAACCACCAATTTAATTACTTTTCCACTCTTGAGACTATAAAATGATCTCATTTATAACTGGTATTATGACAAGGACCTAATAAACTTATAACGACTTGACATTAGGGCTGAATTTCCATTGGAAATAGATGGAAGGTTTATAACTTGGGGAATTTGTAGTCCCAAGGCACATTGATGAAATGCAACTCATGTAAAACTCCTCCTGAGCCTCACTGTTTTCTAATTATAACTTCAGGTACTAAACACTAAAAACACAAAGAAATGAGGGAGTTATTAACACTTTATTAGAAAAAACAAGTGCTTATTGATTTTATTTTATGCCTTTTAAATTGCTTTTATATAAATTATTTGCATATTCATATATTATAAGAACATGATGATGAGTAAAAGACTTATTAGTTGGATGCAGAGCAGAATAAATCAAACTACTTCCTAATGAAGTCTTAAAAAAAAAAAAACCCATGCTTTTGTATAATAACAAGAGCCTGATCAGAAAATAATGAGCATCTGGGATGTAAGTTTTTCATTTCTAACAGTTAAGTTTTTTTATTTCATACTATATCAAAAAGAGAGAGATGTACTTTAAAATAAAGCCAAAATCATAAATACACATTCACACATACCCCAGCAAATGAATTTTGTGTATATCTCATATTTTAAAGACAATTAATGCTGTTTATTTTCTTATAATGTACTCATAGCTATATAATATGTTCCCAGGAAATTAAAAGTGGACCTGCTAATCCAATATCCTGACTGTGTAAGGTCTACAGAAGATTCTTCCAGGGAAATAAACAGGTACACAGATTTTTTCCCTCAGGGTACTAGGGAGATGACTTAGGAAGTTGTCCTATTGAAACCTGAGATCTATTTAACATAGATACACAGAATTTGGACTATTAAGGTTGACTATAAATTGTGTATAATCAAAAACAAGTCCCTATTGATTTGTAAATGTGAAGCTTTAGTCAATGGTGCATATTTTATTGTTTCCAAGTATTTTCAGAGGTTGTAATTAAGGTATCTTTTTCTTAAATATAATTGAAATCCTTCTATTCTATTGCTCCTTACTTTTGAGGTCCCCTAAGTAAAAGGCATTAGGTATTCCTGGCTTTTCAGGATTCCCAAAATAATAAAACTTTCAAGCAAAGAACTCCTTACCCAGCAAATATTCCCACATTTTAATTCCCAAATTCACCTCTGTTCTTATTGCTCAACCTACTAAAGGGTATGTACAGGTAAAATTTTAATTGCTACCATCAGTTTTTCCTACTTTAAAGAACAGTACATTCAAACATTCTGGATTAAATATTGAGAACAGAAAAAGGGAATCATAAGCAAAGCAAATGAAATATGAATAAAATTTGGAGTAGATATTATACTAATATGCCCCAAGTCTTTAATAACTTCAATAAATACAACATGGTAAAGAATGTGAACGGGCTGGAGAGATGGCTCAGTGGATAAGAGCTCTGACTGCTCTTCCAAAGGTCCCAAGTTCAAATCCCAGCAACCACATGGTGGCTCACAACCATCCGTAATGAGATCTGACTCCCTCTTCTGGTGTGTCTGAAGACAGCTATAGTGTACTTACATATAATAATAAATAAATAAGTCTTAAAAAAAAAGAATGTGAAAAGATGAAAATGGATAAAGGGTCAGTGTACATTCAGTACCAGCTTTGCAAATTACATGTGTAACTGATATTAAACTCAATTTATTTCTGTTTTAAAAAATTCAAGTGTTGTGTTTTGTTCATAGAGAATTCAATTTGTTAACATAAAGTACAGAGATGGAAATATTAGACATAATGGTTTTGGGAACTCAAACATTTGTGTTGGAGAAAAGGAATCTCCCTGCTTCACTTCCCAGAGGCAGCTGCCTCTCTCTGTCTTTGCATAAAGGTTTGCCACGAAGGAAATTGCATTGCTTTGCATGGCATCTGGTCAGGGAATGACGTTATCTCAGATTTGTTTTTGAGAAAATGGAAACCTGTTGCCTTACTGGGTGTGGTCTTCAGCAAGGGAAGAGAGGGTGCTAGATATACAGTTAAGATTCTATTGTGTAAATGTCAAAAAGAGATTTTACTCTGCTAAAGGGAAAGGCAAAGTAAAATAAGTCATGAAATATGAACATAAATAGAATATGTCAGAAGGGAGGAAAGGGAAGAAAATGACTCCCAGGCCCTTGCTCAGAATATTGAGTAGATGGGGAAAAACAATGGCTGAAAAGTGCTAAATCAAAAGTCACAAAACAAAAAAGAAATTACCATTATAAAAGCCAACTCTGTATATAAAGGATACATGCAAATTTAAGCTGGGGGAGCTACTTAGATAGATGGCAAGCTTGATGAGGAAATTAAAGTGCAGAGCCTGTGAAAGTTTCAAAGAATGGTACAAAGAAAAAAATATCAAGAGGGGCATTTGAGAAACACAGGAAGACAGAACAATCAGCACTCAAGGGAACAGATTTAGTAAAACTACTTAAGTACTGAGACTACCCATAAGAGAAACATACATTCAAAGGGAAAAAAAGATGAAGATATGAGTCAGAAAAGTATATAACCAAAAGATTCTTTACTATAATGTTTATAATATTAGAACCATTACAGCACTATATTAAAGAATTTATTAAAAACAGGCTCCAGTAAGCAATAATACTAGTATTCAATAATCAAAAAGAGGCCATTAATTTGAGAAAGAATGAGTATGGGACATGGCAGCGTTGGAGGGAGGACAGGGGAGTATGAAAGTGATAAGTGTGCTTATTTATATTTTATTATTTTTTATTTTTATTGGATATTCTCTTTATTTACATTTCAAATATAATCTCCTTTTCCTGTCCTCTTCCCTTCCCCGGGAACCCCCTATTCCATCCTCCCTCCCCCTGCTTCTATGAGGGTATTCCTCCACTCACACACTCTCTCCCACCTCCCCGCCCTCAGTTCCACAAAACTGAGGCATCTATAGAGCCTTCATAGGACCAAGGACCTCTCCTATTGATGCATGATGAGGACATCCTCTGCCTGCTACATATGCAGCTGGAGCCATGTGTACTCCTTTGTTGATGGCTTAGTCTCTAGGAGCTCTTGGGGGACTGGCTGGTTGATATTGTTGTTCTTCCTGTGGGGTTGTGTTTATATGATGCTTTGCTGTTCATCCCCATCAAAACTGTAATCGATGAAGCAAATATACATCTAAGTACAAATAGAAACGTTATATATGTTGGTTATAAACTATTTAAACAGACATGAGTAAAGGTACTGAATAGACGGCTCAGTCATTAGCATTGTAGTAAAAGCCAGGGTTCACATCCCCAGTGCTCACAGAAAAAGTCAGGCATGACTATGCAAACCTTGTAGCTAAGCATTGGAGGGCAGAGACAGATCCTTAGAGCTTGCTGACCAGAAAGAGTAGGCAACAGAGTTAATTCTAGACCCCTTTTCTAGACAATAAGGGAGAGAGAAAAAAGAGCCAACAATTTGCTCCTTGGCTTCTGCAGGTATACACACACACACACACACACACATGCACACACACACACACACACACACACACACACACACCACACCCCAAAAAAAAATCAAAGGGAAAAAAAATCAACATAGCTTTGTTTAAAATGAGATGATCAATTAGTCTTGAAAGGAATATCAATTATAGTTTCATTTTTGTTAATATTAAAGTTAGTCAAGTCGTGGAAAATCCTATAAAATACTAACACAATGTTCTTATTACATGAGCCTTTACTTGGGGTTAACTTTTCTTCTACATTTGAGCATGATTTTTCCCTTTTTGGGGATTGTTGTGAAGATTTATTTCACATAAGGGTTCATCTCTCCCTGCTGCATTTAACTGAGATTTTCTATTACACTAGTTATAGAACTGAACTGAGAGTCAGTAACAAGATTCTTTTCCCCCAAAGAATAGTATTTCACTTCAATGTGAGTTTCTCATGGGAAAATATGAATAATGACTACATTGTACTTAGAAATCTAATCATAACAAAATAGCAATACTATGTTTGTATACAAACATATATACATATATTGACATTTTTTACACTGAAAAATCCAGATCTATAGAAGGTTATATTGGTTTAATGTACTTTTAAATACTGCTCATCTTTTCTGACACTAATATTTAAGATAAGCTAAATTATACCTTGCCAAAGGCAGGCACACATAATCTATTGTGTGCCAACAAATATCTTCATTGCACAGACAATTATTGGAAAGTTAAATGTAAATAATAGGAAACTGATAACTCTAAGATGGATAGGGAAGGTAAGACTTATTTAATGATTGTAAAGACTCACTCAATGGTGATATACAAGAACTTAGCATCTTTGCATTTTAATTTTGTTTTGAGGCAGTGTTTTACTATGTAGGTCTTTCTAACCTAGGTCTACATATGTAGACAAGGCTGACCTTCAACTCATAGAGATCTGCTTGCCTTTCCTAAAATTACCTCCTCTTTTCCTTTAATTATATTGATATGAGGATGAAAAATAATATAATATAAATATCTCGCCATTCAAATTTTAATCTTCTTTGCTATGACTCACTTGGGCAAACAGATCCTAAAGGAAGAATATGCCTCTCTTAAAGTTATTATGTAAAAAGGAGTAATGCTTTATATGAGACACGAGTAATATTTGATAAATTACATAGATAAAATGTGGTGATTCCATGACTAATAATTAATATATCTAAATATGGATTCTGCAATTACTGTACCTGAGTACCAAGATGATGGAATGATTACTGACTTTATTGATTCACAAGTCTGGATAGTCATTTTGTTACTGGAATGTGAAAATGCTAAATATGGTATTATAGCAATGAGATGTCTCTTAGTATTATATCACTTGGAAGAGTGGAATGATTTTAAAATATTTTAATACTTATGAGTAAAACAAGGATAGTCTACCCTGTGTTACTGAACACAACATAAAAAAAACAACTTCAACAGATTCTCCAGAGGATTACAATGCTTATCTTTTCATTTTGAGTGCTAGCAGCTAGGTTTATAACTTAAGTGTGTGAGCAATGTCACATGTAAAAGAAGCATAAGTAATGATATTTACTTCAAAGTTATTTTATGATGTTCAAGTGATGATGAGAAGTAACTTTACAAATTGAAACTCAGTATTTTGATGCTCAAAATACACTGATGTACTTTGCATTTACAATATGCTCAGTATTCCCCCTGTGAGTCTTTTGTTCATGTTGTTGTTGATACAGGGTCACTCTATGCAGTTTAGACTAGCCTGCTGTGATCCTGTTGCCTTTGCTATCCAAGTGTCAGGGTTAATTACATACATATACCACCAATTCACCTGCCTGCCCCTTGGACTTTAGAAGTAGTCTCTCCATGTATACTCCCATCACATAAGAGGGACTTGAATTATATTAGCCACTTGCATAGAGTAAGTGAATAATGCCAATAAGCTAGTGCACATATCTTCATATTCCAAACATGTTGTGAAGTCAAAAGGTATCTTCAAAAAGTCCTAGACTACTCTCAAAATTCCCCAGTTGCCTGTAGTTCTTTGTGTAAGCGTGAGGCTGTGTGAGCTTTTCCTCCCCGATTTTGGCATGTCTGTTGGCGTCATGCTCATACAGACCATATTTAGAGAGTCATGTTGATGAGGCTCTGTGTCTGTAGCTTGACATTAATAGGAGACTCAACACAGCCAGCTTGCTGAACTTCTGGCTCTTACAAGAAGCCAGAATGGAAGAATGGGAAGAGAAATATGATGTAATTATGGAAGCAGAAATATGATGAAATATGGTGGATGAAAGGGAAGAGAAATATGATGTAATTATATCATATTCTCAAAAAACATAAGAACAACAAAATCTTGGCCTGCTCCAATTCCAGTCACTGTGGTCCTGCCTTGTGTTCTGCCTGAAGATGGGAGGAAAATAAAGTTTGTCTTCTGACAATTATTAGTAACTATATGATGATATTTTCAAAATAATGATCAACAATTTCTTCAAAAATAACAAGATAATCTCATTACATATATACCTTTAAATGTACATTTTTGTATGTAATTTAATTGTTGATTTGCTTAAGAAGGTGTTAAGAGTGTAGACCTGATCTTATTGCCTTAATCTCAAAGCTTTAAGACAAAGCTGGATATAGGGTTTAAAACAAACAAACAAATAACATTACAAGAGAAAGCAGCATGAGTAGGGCTTAGGAAAACAGCACTGGATTACTATAAAAATTAACACAGAAAAAAATTTTAACAAGTGGGATCGACAATGCCACATGTCATGTAACCTCAAGAAAGCAGGAAAGTATAAGGACAAAAATGCTGAGTTTAAACAAATATGTGTGTTATGAAAAATTACTACACTTTACAAAGGAAACAGAAAGCATTCTTTAAAATGTTTGCCATCTGGAAAGCAAAGGCCTATTAAATAATTAATCGAGCATTTGGTAAATATACAAAGTTTGTTATGCCCAATCACATGCATAAAAGATTAGAGAAAAAAGTCATAATGACAAAAAAGTAGAGGCTCTGCATTGAGCAACTCTAGCAAGTAATTAAGGATATTTACAATTTCTAATTTATATTCCCACTTTACCAATAAGTTTGTCTTTATTTCAAGGACTAAAATCCAATTGATTGGTGCTAGTAATTGTACCCCACATGAAAAGTGAGAATAATAGCCTCTATTTTAAAAAGAAAGGTATACTTAATGTTATAGTCTTATTGACAATCACATTTCAGCTATAAGATATAATCACTCTTTTCAAGATTGGAAGTATAAGAATTAAAAGTATAAAAATTGGAAATAAAACAAATACAGATGACATGGAATAAGTTGATTTTAAAATTTGTAATTTAAGTGCTTGGTAGTTGAATGATAATTTGCTTTCAGACTTTATTGTGTTCTTCTAAATTGAATATATTTTAATTCCAAATAAGAGTCTCAATAAAACAGGAGCTGTATATCTCATGGATTTTTTTTGTCAATTAAAATCATTTTATAATAAAATCTAATTGTTAGAAAATTTTAGAGGAATGTTCCATATAATAGTACAATCAATACAATACTTCTAATGAACAGCTTTCCAACAAGTACCAAAGTATAAATTGTGAATAAAATTTTATTTGGTAAATTTATTTCTAGGAATGTATGTTGACAAAAATATGTGTGTTCTGTGGGATATCTATCACAGTATTATATACAGTGATGAATTATGAGAAATGTCAAAATTATATACAGACTTAGCCTTAGTAAATTATAAAAATATTTGTAGACATTTATATCATAATTAAAGCCCTATTTACTAGGGTGAAACCTTAGAAGCCAATACCATTATCTTATACTTTCACACTATAAATATGATTAAAATAAATTAACTCATTTTGAAAAAACATTATGCAATTGAAAATAATTTCTGATAGATCAACTCTGACAGTTTTATAGGCCATTCATTTTTTTTCTCCTTTGAACTTACAAAGGAAAGTTGACTTCAGTCAAAATAACACAGAGAACCTAATCTCATAAATCACAAGTTTAATGTTACTTGTTTTTAGTAGACTTTGAAAACCTTACTACTGTCACATTCAACTAGAAATAAATTGACAACTCCTGACTAAATTCAGAGAAAATAAGTACTAGTCTTCTAAAATAGACAGGACTTACCTCTCTAATGTGAACACAAAATTCAAATACCTCTTCCATTTTCTCCCTTGAAGATATGTTGGCTTCACACTGAGCATAAGAGAAACATCATTCCTTTCCATTTCCCATGGCCATTACACTGAGACTCAGAAGATAACTATAATACTTACTGAAGTTACACCTTAAGTAGTTCTAGTTCTGTAGTATTTCTGTACAGAATGACATCTGGGATTTTTTTAAAAAATATAATCCTATAATTAAAATAAAATGCAAACCTCTGGCCATTAAGAAAAATAAGATTGTGAAACCACTTATCATTTTGACCTAAAGAAATGCTTTTACCATGAATTAAGCTGCTATGGCAGTTTCCTAGATCTTATGAAAGAGAAGGATGCTTTTAAATGAGTTGTATTATCATACAATTAATGTACCCCAAATCTATGTTCTCTAATATCAATGCCTGCAGAAAAATACAGATGAGAAAAAAGAGGTCAGCACAGATAAGAAACTGAAAATATTTAAATAGTCCCGAAGCCCTCTAGTGCACATAAAGAAATACATACATCTTCTTCCTTTTGTACATTATGAACAGGATTAAGTATAAGAATTTATTTACTTTACAATAATAAATGTTTATCTTGTAGCTATTTTGTGGCAAGGCACAAGTTACTCCCTGTCTAACAAGCACAATGAAAATATAAATTTCCATTGTAATCCACTAAATTATATTTTCATAATCCATATTATTAATAATATATCTAAGCTGATATTATTATGTATGGAGTACTATATTAGATGCTAAGAAGAACTGAATCGTGTACAATTATTTCTTTAATCCACATGGACTAAGGAAATCAAAAGTAGCAGCTGGATAGACATCTCAGAGGTTAAGGGCACATGCTGCCCTTGCAGAGGGTCTGAATTTAGATTTTCACACCCAAATCAAGTGGTTCCAAGGGAAGCAAAGCCCTACTATGGTCTCGCTGGGTACCTGCATACCCACACACATAAAACCAATCATATATATAATTAAATACGCAATCTATTTTTTTCCCGAGACAGGGTTTCTCTGTGTAGCCCTGGCTGTCCTGGAACTCACTCTGTAGACCAGGCTGACCTCGAACTCAGAGATCTGCCTGCATCTGCCTCCCAAGTGCTGGGATTAAAGGCAGGCTCCACCACTGCCCGGCTTAAATCTATTTTCTTAAGACCTGAATCTGATCTGAAAGATGTGGTAAGACATGGCCATGGACTAGAAATGCACAAGATCAAATGACTAAAGAGATGGTGAAAAGGTCAGAGGCTGGTGTTTATTCCAGCTCCTTTGATGAGAGTCAGAACAGCATTCAGACCAAAGTTTGAGCAAGAGCACAAATAAGAAGATCATAGTTGGTAAGAATGAGACAAATACACAGTGAAATCTGTGTGAGGACTAATTCACACAATTCCAGTTAATGGTGGTCATCCTGACATTAGTTGTTTGCCTTAAGTGGGACCTACAGTAAAAAAATGAACTTTGAAGAATTAAATTTAAAAAAAGAACTTTGAAAGATAGACTGTAAAATCAGATCAGAACCACATATTGGAGAATTGAGAAATCATAAGAGGTTTGCATAAAATGTGCAGTCTTATCAAAAAAAGTGTTGGGATAATTACTCCCTTCAGTATGACTCTCTGAAGGTATGCAGAATGGACTTGACTGAGAACTATACAGAGAACTTTAGTTACAATGAAATGATGGGCAGGAGTGACATTGGTAGAAATCTGATGATAGACAAATACCAAGGATTTCTAAATACAACCTGACAAAGTACTGTCTTTCAGCATTTTTATAACTTTGACATTTTATATTAGAATGACAATGCATACTTTTAACATAGCAAGAAGAGTAAGTTTGGGCAAAATGGAGGAAGTGAGAAAGAAGAAAGTGATAGAAAACTACAAATTCATTTTTTTATTTACTAATCATTCCACTCCTTTACATCTTAAATGATATCCCACCTCCCGGTTACTCCTCCAAAAAAAGCCCTATCCCACATCTGCCCTCTCCTCCCTCCTCTTTGTCTCTATGAGTGTGCTCCCCCACCCAAAATATGTTGAACTTTGTGAGCTGATTTGCGGGTGATTACGATATTGTCTTATGTTTGTGTCCATGTATCATTAATAGGAGTTCATATTTATACTTGATGGGTGTCACCTGTCTGCGTGTATCCTGGCCACTTTAAGAAAGACTATATGATACAGTATTCTTTTTAGAGATAGATCTGAACACAATGTTGAGAATTTGAACACTTTTCTATCTTATTTATATATGAATGAACAGACACCAGTGTACCTATTAAAATGGATTTCTGCTTAAAATATAAGTTTAAAATAACATTTATATTTTACATGGCATATATAAACACAAGTTTCATTGTACACTTTGGGGAAAATGATGCATTACTGTGATATCAGCTTTACTTTTCCTGAAAGAGCTAACCTTGGCTATAATGAGATTGAAGCAATCTGGGCTGTGTAGTTATGTTCTGATTCAAAAAAATAACAAGAAAATAGAACAAAAATAAATTTAAAAGGTAGGGGCATTTGCTTAAAAATATTTTGAAATAATTGAAAGCATGATTAAAGAAACATTATGAGAAATTACAAAAATTGTATCAAAAATGTTTTAGATGAAATTTGTTTTTAAATTTGGATCCAGGAATCTCTTTCTATTAAATATAAGATTGGCAATACAGTTGCCTCTTTTCCCTAAAAAAAGCAATTAAAATAATCTAAAGCACTATATATTATTCAAATACACAATAATGAATATATCTCTATGAGAGTCTTAAGTTTTATAATTAATTCTTTCCAAAATATATATATATATTTGATGAGCAAAACAACATGGCAAGGCAAACAGGGCAAGACTGCAGACCAAGGGCTCACTAAATGCTTATGGTCACTTTGGTAAAGGTGAGGTCCAAGGAGAATAAAGCAGTAGATGTTGAAACAGCAGTTGCTGGAAGTTTGAAAAGCACCTTCCCAGGTGAAAGCACACAACAGTCTACTGAAAGGATATGTCTTGTGTCCAGATCAATAAACGAAAAAGGGACGTAATAAGAAAAAATTAAAACTCCATGATACCAACAATAAAGATATAAAGAAAAAAAGGCTTGGGGTCATTCAGCAATATTGGGCAGAATTACCAAGGGAGCAGTGTCATCTAAAGAAGACAGAAACCCAGAAATATGCACACTATAGAGGCCATAAAAAAGAAATGGTCTCTCTGTTAAGGACTTACCCAGATGCTTTAGTATATGTGTAGATAAATACAACAAAAGTTGACTCAAATGTTTTAAATAAATATGCACATATAGCATAGTCATCTACATACGTATGATTCCAGTAGCTGCTTTAATTTTAATAGATTAAAATTCTAAATATAAGCAGTGTTCTTCAAAAATTGAATGGTAAGATGATAATATAACCATGCTAGTGGGACACTACACTGTGAAAAGTAAAAGGACTATCCATACAGAAAACGACAGGAGTTATCTTCAGTATCGTAATTGTCTTACACTACCATATTCTGTGTGATACCATTTCCTGAAAATTCTTGAAATGCCAAAATTAAAGATCACTAAAAATTAATGATTTGAGATGATGTAGAGGTATGTCTTTAAAGTCACAGCTTGAAGGATATTGTTAATGCAATAATTCTCCGCCTAGTTACTATGGTGGCTAAATCTATACACATGGTAAGTGGAAAAACAGAAACACATTTATCAGTGTTTATTCTCTGTTTTTGCTACAAAGTATACATTTACATACAGTATGAACCACTGGGAAAGGCTGATGTGCACTAAAGACTCTTTTGTTCCATGCTTCCTATGAATCTAGCATCCTCCAAAAATAAATGGAATAGGGCACTTACCTATGAATCTAGAATCTTCCAAAAATAAATAAACAAATATGATAGGGCACGTCCATAACTTCTATGCAACCCAGGGTTCAACCCTAGCACCACAAAATATAAATGAATAGTTATAAATCAAGTACACTCTTAGGAAATAACAGAAAAAAAAAATCAATTTATATGAGAGTAACAAACAAATCTCTATTTTTTTACAGCAATAATTTACAAAACATCATACTAGGAATTTTGGACACGGCCAGCAAACGATAAGAAAGTGGTGGATATATTGTTTAGTGATTGTTTAAGATACCATATCATTATAATAGCATTCAGGATAACAAATTGCATACTATCCTTTCCTGAGGAGCATATTTTTAAAAAACCAATTGATTGAAAATTAATGCATGTATGACATTTCTGAATTTCCTGTACCCAGTCTATAAGTCAAGCTTAAGCACCACTAACCAGAAGATTAAAAGGCCCAATAGTCAGAGGATGATAGATTCAGTGGGAGACTCACTACTGTCTGGTTCCCGGCAGTGCACTTATTTGATGACTTCCTGCCTTCTTCATAATGCTGAAAAGGGAGTTCCTTCAGCAATAATCTACAAATTAAGAGAAACCCATTTAGCCTGTCAGAAAAGTTACATGATTGAGTGCCCCTAAGAAGCATGCCAGGTATTTAATCAGTACTTTACAACAGAGGGAATCATTCTTATTACTTTTGCTACTCAAGAAAATTTAATTTTTATAGTTTTAAAAGATAAAAATGTGAAATCAAAATTATTATTCAAAGGGATATTGATAATTGGCTGTGAACAAAATATGTGAAAATAATCTTATGTGTTTGGGAAAAGAGTAATTTTCTGAGGAGTAAGTTTTACATTCATTTTAACTAATTAGGTTAACTAATAAATATAGGATAAATTATCCATTTGGGAAATATGAATTTGGTTGAAATAAAATAAAATAAGCTATAATTTATGTCATTGCTTATGTATTTTGTTTTAATATTATATAATAAAGGAATTGGGGTTGTTATCTTATAACGTATATTGGGATGTAATCCTGAGTGTCAGTGTGTGTGTGTTTCTGTGCATTTCAATACATGTCTGTTCTTTTAATGAGGCTTTGAAATAAAGGAGAATCTAATCAGCTTCTAACTATTATTCATTATTAAATATATCATTAATAGTTTAGAGAGAGTTGCTCTTTTCATATATCAAATTTTCACTGCAAAAAGTTGAACCAGAAGAAAGTTAACAAAGTAATTTTGGCCAAGAATGTACATGGTCTAACTACAAACTTCATTAATATTATATTGTTTAGCTTTGTGAATATTTCCCAAGACTATAACCTTGTTTTGCATATTTTTACATTGAATATTAAGCTCTTTACCAGAGTGTTTAAAGAAAGGGAAAGATACCTCAGGAGAAGAGTTAAGCAGATGCTGCATATATAAAATGGAAATGTAGATATATAAAACATGGATGGAAGGGAGTCAATTAAGTGCCTCTGTGTGTGTGTGTGTGTGTGTGCGTGCGTGTGTGTGCGTGTGTGTGCACGCGCGCGTGTGTGTACTTAGAATATTCAGAAATAATAAGAAAAAGTTCAAATTTAGGAGTCCAACTAATAGCAGATATTATGAGATTATGACATTATAAAATGAAGTTAAAAGTTCTTTTGTCTCCCTTTAAAGTGATGCTAGAATGGTATATGGATAATCATAGTGTTACTAATTCCTATCACTTCCAAAATTAATTTTGAATAATTTGTATGTTTAAATCTATTAAGATCCAAATATCACTTAACTATTTTTAAAAGACAAAGTTTTTACTAACATCAGAAATCTTTTTTTCTCTTTTCTGAGGCAGACGTCTCTTAATGGTAGTAATCTGTTACCCTAAGTAGAAAATAGGAACATATATTAGAACATGTTACCACGAGGTATGTCTAGATAATAATGTGACCTGCCAACAAGCTTACCAAGAATTCTATATCAAAATTAGGATCAAAAGTCTAATCGACTAATCTGAGAGATATGCTACAGCAGTATTGCTATTGCTCATTCTGAGGCGTGTTCCCCAAAACATTTGTGAGCCCAAACCCCCCTCTCTCGTTTATAAAACAGAAATTTAAAACTTAAAGTATATAGTCCAAAACCAAACTGCTTTTGTAGTTCTATCATAAATCTCTAAAGATCTTCATGAAAATGATCACTCTTTCCCTTTGTGATTTAAAGAGGCAAAATATAAACTCATATATACCACTCACAAATACCCACTGCCAAGGTGCTGGCCACTCCCCCACCTTGCTTCAGCTTGCCTCTAATCATCACCTTGGCAATCTCACGTAATTTTTTGAGCTGATTCTATTTCATCAATCTTTGCCTTCTGACCTCTTTATGACCCCCCAAATCTATGAATCACAGTCTTAAACAGAATTTTACCAACTCTATGACTTTGTCCTTCATTGACATTTTGCTCATCTCCTGTTACCTTTGTGTCCCTGAGCTGAACTTTTTAATTTTTTTTTGGTTTCAAATTTCAAGAAGAAAGAAGTGTGCTACTTATTAAAGTAGGAAATTAAATGGAGCTCAGTACTCCAAACCATGATGCTGTGAAGCATAAACATGGTCTCTGTGAGTGCAAGTTGTCTTGTTAATCCATAAACCCAAAACCGTAAAACTCTGATTCTGCTGATTCTTTATGAATTTTTAAATTACTTTAATTGAACTTCAATCACTCCCTCAAACGTTTCACAAGAGTCCCTGACTTCCATCCAATATTTAGCTGTGAGTCTCTGTATGTGTTTCAATCAGCTGTTGGGTAGAGCTTCTCAGGGGACAGTTGTAGGCTCCTGTCTGTAAGCATAAAAGAGGGTGTGTGTTTGTGTAATATATATATATATATATATATATATATATATATATATATTATCATGAAGGATTGGCTCCACCCTCTCTGGAGAGAAGGAGAGGGAGATGGGGAGAGGGACTCTAGAAAGGGGACCAGAGGGCAGGCAGTGTTTCAGATGTAAATAAATGAGCAATAAACAAATGAATTACTTTAATTGAAACATACATTTATACTTCCCGACGATGTTCATTCACACTCGCCTTTACTCTCACATTTTCCCCATTCATCCCACATACAACTTGAGCGTGGCAATTTCCAAAATTATCAACCTCAAATTCATCATGTAAATGTTGGTGTCCCTAAGACACTTAGCGTGCTGACATTCTAAGAATTGGTACAGTACAATTCCTTTCTCCCCACAGAAGCTCCAGGTACCTGTGCTCCCCCTAATCGTCTTTACTCGAGCATCTCAACAATGGGTCCATAAAGGGTTTTAAGATTGGGAGAAAGAATAAAACAATCATTTATAAATAGTAACATCAAAACACACTGATTTATTATGTACAGCTCTCTTTATCCTCATATCAGAACCTTGTGATGTAGGTAGCATTTGATTTCACTAAAATGAGGATCAAAGAAGTCAAGATCAATGTGCCAAACTTTTAAAAGTCATATTTTTCTATGAAATCTCTGATCTACACTCTAAATTTATACTTATTTTATTATATGCCCATCTTTTTAAAATTTAAGGAGATTTCCCAGGGTATATCAGACACCTATTGCTGATATAAGAAATGACCACACCTCACACTTCATGTCTTAAAAATCTTCAAGCCCTGGGTATCACAGCCCAAATTAGAGTGAGAGTTAAATCAGACTGCTGTTATGGTAGACAACTTGATGGTCTGATGAAAACCTCCATTCCCTAACCCTTGGTTTAAGTCTAGATGCCATTTAAGTTCCTTAGCACTTGGCTGCTTCTCATACTGTTTCAATCTCATGTTTCTGAGAAGGGGAGAGGGTAGTGGGCAGGGTGTCTATGAGGGGGAAACAGGGCCAGCATTTGATGCAAATAAATTAATTAGAAACACAATACAAAAAAGTGAAAAACTTTAAAATAAAATAAACTACCTTTCTACAGTTATGATTACAAAGGCCAGAGAATATAAAAAATTAGTCAGGATCCCAAAACAGTAAATAAAAGGACATAGGTTTATGGAAAAACAAAATCTCAAGTTTCATTCACAAACATCTTTCTATTCATTCAAACCCTCCTTCCATTCCTCTGAAATGACCCCAGATAATTACACTGGGTTCCTTTGCCATGTAAAATATTCATATTATCTAGGTAGGAGCATGCCAGTACGTTTAGAAAGATGATAGGCGACTTCCAGCACTGAGTGGAAGCTCTGATACTGAAGTGAAAACCAGTGAATTAAAAACTAGCCCCAGTGTAGGGGAATTACAGGACTGGAAGGCAGAAGTGGGTGGGTGAGCACCCTCATAGAAGCAGGAGGAGAGGGGGGATGAGACACGGGGTTTTGGGGGGGGGAACAGGGGAAGGGGATAACCTTTGAAAGGTAAATAAAGAAAATGTCCTTCCATGGGTATTTTGCTCCGCCTTCTAAGAAAGATCAAAATATCCACACCTTGGTCTTCCTTCTTCTTGAGTTTCATGTGGTTTGTGGATTGTATCTTGGGTATTCCTTGCTTCTGGGCTAATATCCACTTACTGGCGAGTGCATATCAGGACTTACAGAGACAGAGTGTGGAGCAGCAACTGAAGGAATGACCACCCAGAGACTGCCCCACAAGGGGATCCATCCCATACACAATCACCCAACCCAAATACTATTGTGGATGCCAACAAGTGCTTGCTGACAGGAGCCTGATATAGCTGTCTCCTGAGAAACACTGCCAGTGCCTGACAAAACCAGAAGTGGATACTCACAGCCATCTATTGCACTGAGCGCAGAGTCCCCAATGAAGGAGCTAGAGAAAGGGCCCAAGGAGCTGAAAGGGTTTGCAGCCCCATAAGAGAAACAACAATATGAACTAACCAGTACCCCCAGAGCTCTCTGAGACTAAACTACCAACCAAAGAGCAAAGCGTACACATGGTGGGACTCGTGGCTCTAGCTGCATATGTAGCACAGGAAGGCCTAGTTGGTCATCAATGGGAAGAGAGGCCCTGGGGCCTGTGAAGGTTCCATGCCCCAGTACAGCAGTTCAGGAGAATACCAGGGTCAGGAACAGGAGTGGATGAGTTTGTGAGCAGGGGTAGGTGGAAGGGGATAGGGGGTTTTCAGAGGGGAAAACAGGAAAGGGGATAACATTTGAAAGGTAAATAAAGAAAACATCTAATTTTAAAAAAGGAATTTAAAATAAGAAAATATCCAATTTTAAAATTAAAACAAACCAACTAGTGATGGTTAGATGTCCAATGTCTTCATTTGAGCACTTATCTATAAGAATGTTTTGAACATTTAACCTCCAAAGAAAGTTTGTTTTCCTGCTCATTTGAATATGAATCTTCATTTTGATACACAAAATTTGTTTTTTAAATTTTTTCTGAATAACTATCTTTCTACAGTTATGATTCTAAAGAAAGGCTGGTGAAAAAGTCAGAAACAATAAATCCTTCATAATCATAACTATAGAAATGTAGTCAATTCAGAAATTCATTCTGAACGAACAGAAGCCTTTTAAAGGGAACAGAATGTCACAGTGAGGTACATAGTGATTGTGATTTATAGAAGGATTTGACAAAATAATTTTATTGAACTTAAAGCCTATATTTCAATTTCATCTTAGAGTTTCAATAAAAAATAAGCTTTCTCTGCCTCCTAGTTTTTAAATATTTTGACTGACTTTACAAAGAAAACATCTAAAATTTAAATTTTTTCTAATATATGTATACTGAAAATAATTTCAAACGTGTATTATAAACTTAGTGTTGTATTATCCCTCGACAGCAATACAAAGAAATCAAAACATGTTTAATGACTCAGTTTATCCATGTCATAAGAACATTACTTAATGGTGCTTAAAGTAACAAAATCAATTGAGTTAATTGATGATTTCACTGCTTAATAATACCCTGAGTGTTTAGGTCATCACTTCTATTTCCATTAGCCTCAGCACTCCAGCATAATTCAAATACTAGGAATGTTTATAAAGCAACAAATAGGAATGTTTCAACTCCACGTTAAAAGGAGGTCTGTTTTCACTGTTAACCATTATTATACTGCAATCAAAGCTTGACAAAGAATAGGGAGACCAGTCATCATTTACTAAGACACTGGCCTCTGGACTTTATTGTGGTAAATATGTTGACATTATTATTTTAAGCATCCGTGTTGGATTAAAATATATGGGCATAAATTAAATGAGATTCATAGCTTAAAATACTAGAGAAATTCTTGTCATTAAGCTATGAGCAGCTGAACAAAATTAGAGGTAACAGAATAATGCATTTCCTAGAATATGTTTGTTAGTCAGTAAAAATTTTAACTTAGGTGGTTGTTTGAGTGCGCTAAAAGGTGGAGCCAGCCTCACAAAATCAAAAAATAGAGGAAAAGGAACAATCTTTAGTACATAATAAAAGCCTGAACGTGATTATTAAGCACATGGAATAATATCATACTATTGAATATCTTGAAAATGATAGTTTTCATATCAATGAATGCATAGGAAATTTAGCATGTAAACTAGCAGAATTATTATTCTAATGGAATAATTATTATTTTATGCCCAACTCAGAGAAATGTCACATTTATTCAAAGAATTGTGGGTTCCTTGGAAGTTAAACTGTTTTGATGAGAGTGAACTTAACAAAATGATAAAACCTGAGACTAGCAGGACTTAAAAAATGACAACTTGTAACCCAGGGACGGGTATTTGCATACTAATTGTAATATTCCTGCTGTCATGTACCTTCAGCTTGAAGATCAGTCAGAAAGAGAAACTGCATCATCTGTGACAGGCAGACAGTGGGACGCACAATGCCAGTGAAGTGAGTTGCTGTTTAAAGCTCTTTTATCTCAGAAGATGTATACATGAAACCCTTGAGGCTTCAGTAGTCTATATGACGTGCTGCCTTTGTTTGTGATAAAAAAAAATGCTAATTGTTGCCTTTCACTGTAACGTCATTTTATTTTTTGCCTTTCTCTATCACATTTTCCTTTCTAAAGTATGTCCACAATGTGTGGCTTGCTTTGTTTCTAAATCCTCTGTTTACTAGAAATAAATAAATAAATAAATAAATAAATAAAGTCAACAGAAAGTTGACCTCTCTTTTCATCATGTTTTTCAAAGTAGTGAGTTAGAGATACAACATATATGATTTTCGTAAGAGTTATTCATTATCACAGTACTTATTAAGAAGCTTTTACATGGCTAGACAGTGCTGGGTAAGGAAGCAGCTGTCGCTTCCTCGGGCACATGAACTCCTCGCTTGAGTTTTCCATTCTCCAGCACACTGCTAATTGAGTGTGAACAGCTAAGTTGTTGGATTCCACATTTTTTAATGCAATACAACTGGTTCTAGCTGGCTCAATTAGCAAGATAACTGGTAGCTTTCACGCAGTTCCCATCTGGTCTGGCTCTTCTCTGGACATATAATATGAGTACTGCCGGCCTTGGTGGCACTTGCTTAATGAAGAAAACAGGCAGGAAATCAGCCAAAACCCCATGAAATACTAAGTGCGATTTTGGCTCCAAATACACAGTGAATTTTCTGGCAAACCATACACACATGGAAAGTTACTCTGATTAAAGCACCAGACTTTTATAAAGTTCTCTCTCTCTCTCTCTCTCTCTCTCTCTCTCTCTCTCTCTCATGCACACACACACACACACAAAGGAAAAGAAGCACATATACCTCCATTACGTTTATAAGTAACACACAAATAAAATGAAAAGCAGAAAAATAATAATTTATTTGACCATTTATTTCAGTTAACACACAAGTTAAGAAAATCAATGAATCCTCTATAGTTTTAAATACCTATGATTCCTTATTCTCTAATTTTTATTTAATGGATTTCATTAATATTTGTATAGCTGCATTTTATAAAACACATGCTTGTATTTCTCTTATATGCACATCTAAACTAAAAAATTTCTACATTTATTTCATAATTTAAAAGCTATAAGAATGTATTTCATAAACTTTCTTTTGAGTAATTAGTTGTTACAATGTAAGTATTGTATACAGTATCTGGGTGATTTGTGTGACATTATACTGCAGGAAAATTACTGTATGGGTCCCCAAAAGAATGCATATGTACTAACTTAAGTTTTTGGAGAAGAAATCTGCAAAAAGTAAGGGTCTTATCAGGCTTGTTTTTAAACATTAACTCTACTCATTACTATCTGCGTGATACTGTCCAAGTCACTAGCATTTATAGCATTATAGCCCACTGGTAACAGGAGAATTCAATACACTATTATTGTCACTATTAACTGATGAAAGATATGTGACATGCTTAATGTGACCCCGAGTATACTATAAATATTCAAGGCACAGTTGTACACTTTAGTGTTCTGACAATTATTAGCTTTTGCTTTATTTATTGATACCAAAACTCATCCTTCCAAAGAAACAAACTCATAAGAAACCCAAATTAAAATTTTTTAATAGTAGGAAATAGTATTTACTAAAACAGCTACAGTCTACCTAGTTTCTGGAAAAGGAAGCACTGCAGTTCTTCCAGCTCTAACAGTGTAATAAATATTCAAAACTGAATCTTGTAGATGAAAAGCAGGCCGAAAAGTGAGCCGTCCAGGAATCTTCTAAAGCCACGGGGGTGTCCCTTCTGAGAGCTAACAGCAGCTTACGCCTTTAAAGCCAAGTCAACATTTCCTGACCTGAATTTAGAGTAGGACACTCTACCAACTCTAATTGTAGGATGTCTAATATTCTGTGTGTATATCTACAGAATACAGAGCACTTTAAGGACAGCTCTGTAATTCAAAACTACGTTCTTCCTTTTGTTCTTAACTCCACTCTTGCTTCCAGACTTCTTCCTGTTTTTACACAATGCTGAAAATCTGAAAGGCAATTGCTTATTGACAGGCCTCCATGCTCCAGCTCTTCTTGGCTCTACCTAAAGGCGCAGGGTACAATCTTTGCCGTCCCTTCCCTTAGGGGTGACAGGGAGGTCCTGCTGTTCTGTGGTCCTTCGGGAATGCTGTCACACTCTGTCTCTGCTTCCTTTGCACTGTAGGATGTTCACCTGAACAATTTGCCTACACTTTTTAGCAAGCTTTTTCATTCTGTCCTTCCGACATCCTTTTCCTCGGTCTTACACCAGCCACTATCTAGATTTTGAGCATTAACTTCTTGGCCTAGCCACATTCTTCTGGGTGCTAGAAAATAACTATTTGTATGTCTTATTAAAGAACCTACATATAAATGGAGACGTAGACATTTATACTAGATTGGATTTGCTATTTCTCTGTTTCTGATAGCTACTCCTCATTCTGAAGGATATACTGATGGCCAAGTTCCTCTCTGCCCTATGCATTAGCATATTCTCTGCAGAGGTTGAGTTTCATATAATTTAAATATTACACCAACCACTGTATTTCTGCCTGCAAAGACTATTTTTATACAAGTGCAATTTAATTGACCTTTATGATAATTTTAGAATTACAACAAAACAGTTTGAGAGTCATGTAATACAACATAATCATAGTGAAGTAACAGTTTAAACACACAAAAGCACTTCAATGTGAATTTAAATCCAGGATTATGACTAACGTTTAATTTATGAACAATGAAAACTAAACAATGCAATTCTTTTTACATGTCCATTTTATTTAGAGACCAGCATTGCAAAAAGTCTCCTAGACAACCTGTGCTTTCAAATATTAGTAAGATAAAGGAAAAATAGAGATCCAAAGCCCATCACTTAGACTGGAAATTTGAGCTAGAAAATGTCAGTAAAAGAAGAAAGAAAAATAAATTCCCAGTAGCCTTTCCTCAATCCTCGTATTATATGAAAGTACAACTAATATTAAAACAGTGGGGAAACACAGTCAACCCATTAAAAAGCATACAAAAAAACTGAAGTAATTATAAACAATAAGAAATAAAAGCATAATAAGCACTTCACCAAACCATACTTAGAATTATCAATATCCAATGCAACAAAATGATATGCAATGCAACATTTATAAGGATAGCTGGAAGTGAGATCATCTGTACTTTATTGTCAATTGTTTAAATATATAATTTAGTTAGCCAGCTCCTTTCTGTTTGTACATCATAACGACATAATTGAACTCCTTTGCTTGGCATGGCTTCCTGTGGATAAGGGCTTTTTCATCAGGATCTTTATCTGTTAAAAGGAATAATACATGGTATATTTGTATCTCACAAAGTTTATATCTTAAAGCTGATTTATTATTTTATGTAATATCCCCCAATGTATACCTTCTTCAGAAAACCTCAGTTCAAAATTTTTACTGATTTGAAAAAAATATATCACAATCTTTTGACAGATTCCTACCTTTAAGCAAACCAGACCAGAACTAGTCTACCAAACAAAGAAGTAAAATCTGATTCAGAATCGGGTAACTACAACAAAATACCAAAGTCAAACATCATCACATTAGACATTTCTAAATATTCATGATTATTAAATTAACAAATTTGTATGCTATGAAAACTTAAAAACCATTCATTCCTTTTGATTGCTATCAGAAGCCCCTATCCACAGATACATAATTAGTAATATATTCAGAAAAGTTTATAATTGCTTCACAAAACCAATGTTTCTCTGGTGCCAATAGTATAACTTATTATGTACAAATATTAGCACTGTTAGCTAGATTGACAAATAATTTCCTGATATCAAATTATATTCCACATTGAAAAAACACTACGTAATTTTTGTTGACATTTTCTTGTTTCATCAACGGCTCATTTTAATGATGTAGTGTAAAAAATACCTTCAGCTCAAGTATTACTATAATTTATCAAAGAAAAAGATCACAATGCTATTGTCAAGGGTAGATGCTGTTTCTACAGGTCTCCAACTACGGAAACACTGGCATGGTCTGAAAATATGGACTCACTCTTAGCTAACCAAGGTAAGATTCAAGCAATCATGCATTTTAAAGATGATAAACACAATTCACTAAACCTTGAAAATGCCAAATATTTCATGAAATATGATATTGATCAGCATTTGAAGCATAAAAATTTAAGATCTTGGAGTCAAAATAGATTTAATTTAGTCTAAATGACATTGGTCAGTAGTTCAAACATGAATGCAAGGGAAATCAACATGATAAAAAAATAAGAAGCTTTCCATTATTTTAGCCCATAATTAGATGAATTTGATCATTGCTGCCAATAATAAAAAGCTGAAAGAACTATACAAATTATCAACAACAGGAAATTTAAATTAACCACTTATTTTTCAATCTCATGAGCTAAACTAGAAAATTATTGTATATTTAAAATAAATGACATTTTTTGACTAAATACAAAAACATTTTATATTTTATTAATGAAAATGTGTTTATATATAAAAGTGTAGTTCAGTGTGGCAATTGTGATCAATTAGATATAAAAATACTTTAAAATTGACATGCATTTTTGTACACAAAATAGTCACAAACTTTTCCACAATTCCTATTTATCTAATAATCAATCTGCTTCAAGGTACATTTATCCTGAGAGGAATGGGACTACAGACAGTAGACGGATCTTATTTAGAGTATCCATTGTATTAACAAAGTAACATTTCTTTTTAAAATTAGTAAAGTATCATAAAAGTGTAAAATAATAAAACGGGGCACATTCTGCACTGCTGTTTGTTCAAACTTAAAGTTAGATTGAATTAAATGCATTAGGATACTCTGAAGAGTTAATTTTTACTGGCTAAATCCTAAATCAATCTACCTACTACCTCAAGTACAATTAAAGACATTCATTGAAAATGCTTTGGATATGAAACACCTCTAAGTTAGAATGGGAACTTTCCTATGTTCTTCAGTGTGTAACCAAGGGATTACGTCCAGTTTGGTAAGTGACTCTTAGAGTCCCTCCCTCTCCTGGTTGTGATGGACATGGTTCCTCCACAGCAGAGAAAATGATTTCTGTACAACAGATATGCAGAACAGAAGTGAGGAGATATAGATATCTAAGATATAGAGATCTAAGATATAGAGAATTGCACTTGTGTAACAAAAGACCAAAGTTATAAATTCTTTTAAATAGCTAGTTAATACAGCTTTGTAAATCAAGATAAATAATAATAGTGTAATTTATTTTTAACCCTTTAAATACTTAGTATATTAGAAAACTACTTAAACATTTTTACTAACTTTGCCCCTATGTTGACTTGGCTTTCCTGGTAGTTTTTTAATTTCTATCCAACTTAATGTCCTCTATGATGGTGAAACAAATAAAGTCATCTTCTCCTGCACAATGCCCTCAAGAATGGATTTTATTACATGTAATATGTTAGGCCAGACAGATTTGAAATGTTTTCAAATTAAAAAGTGTCTAAAACAGGAAAGTCAGTGAAATATTGAATAGAGGAACAGAGCTTCATGACCTGAAAGTTAATTGTTGATTTTGCTCCTTGGGTGCAAACTAAGGTATGGAAGGGAGCATTGTTCAGTGTCAGCCTTTCTAGAAACTAAAGGGAAGCAGAAAAGGAGGTCATTTCCTGATTCCTGATGTCCATATCGCTAGGATGCACTCATAAAAATCCTTGAGGAGAAGAGCATGATTCATTCTAGTAACACCCACAATATTATCATGCAAGAATGGAAGTATTATTTCTTTATCAGTGAATACATTATCATATACGTTTGGACTTCAAAAATCCAGCAATGTTTGGATTCTTTTCAGAGAAAGTTTTACCTTTTACTACAAATTTAAAAATCTAAAATTTTGACAGAAAAGTTTAGTAGACAGTTAATTTAATTTTCATATGATTAATAATAATTAATAATGACAACTACATTCTTACGTTTATTTCAAGAATTTTAATTAGTATCTGTTATATATTTATAATTAAATTTCCTTTTTATACTACTTCATGTAAGAAAAATATCATGCCACTGTTATACAGCGTTTTAGACACTTGAGATTTTGTCCTAGAAATCTATGATTTATTTTATATTTTTCTTACTAAATTTCACTTTTGTTTCCCACCTGCACAAACTATAAAAATGAGACAGCCCCAATTCCTTTCATATTTTCTTCTATTCCTAGTCAGTCTTTCAACCCCTGAATTTTCATAATTTTACATCTTCCAGATGATTAGACAAGGGGGCAGGGAGTAACTCCTTCAGCCTGCACTGGGAAAACAAGTGCTCAGAGCACAATCCCCAGTGTTTTCAGAAAGCAAATTCCTCAGTGACAAAATCAAGAAGAACTTGTTCCATTTTTTATTTAGATATTTTCTTTATTTACATTTCCAATGTTATTCCCTTTCCTGGTTTCACCTCTAAAAACTCCCTCCACCTATCCCTTCCCCCTCCCGCTGCTCACCAACCCACCAACTCCTGCTTCCTGGCCCTGGCATTCCCCTATACTAGGGCATTGAACCTTCACAGCCACCCATTAGACGGAGCACAGAGTCCCCAGTGAAGGAGCTAGAAAAAGTACCCGAGGAGCTAAAGGGGTTTGAAGCCCCATAGGTGGCACAACAATATGAACTAACCAGTACCCCCGCCCAGAGCTCCCAGGGACTAAACCACCAACCAAAGTGTACACATGGTGGGATTCATGGCTCTAGCTGCATATGTAGCAGAGGATGGCCTAGTCGGTCATCTATAGGAGGCCCTTGGTCCTGTGAAGAACATGTTCCTAATCCAACATTAAGTCTCAATTTACAAGAATATCTGACCAAATCCAAATGGAAAAGCTGAATAGCATGACTTTAAGATACCTGAAGAGCATAGTCAAAATAAGGGATCTTAACTTAGTCTTTCAAACTTGGCATGTAGCTATTGTCATACTCTCAATCATACGCAGCTGAAAACACTGGGTAAGAATCACCTTTTCAAGTTAGCTGTGAATATTTCACACAAGAACTCCACAGGCACATTTTTATGAGGACTACAGCAATATAGAAAACTAAGCAGCAATTTTAAACACATAAATATTTATCAAGGTCAGAAATTTGCTGCATATTTGAAAGCATGTGTGATAATGGGGTATATGTTGGACATTTTACGCTGTATGTAAAGATGGAACTGAGATTATTTTCTCTTTTTCTTTTTACTATTAGATATTTTCATTATTTACATTTCAAATTTTTCCCCTTTCCTCATTTCCCCTCCAAAACCCGCTCTATCCTATACCCTCTCCCCTGCTCACTAACCCACCCACTCCCGCTTCCCTGTCCTGGCATTCCCCTACACTGGTGCATCGAGCCTTCACAAGGCCAACGGCCTCTCCTCCCATTGATGTCCCACAAGGCCATCCTCTGCTACCTCTGTGGCTGGAGCCTTGAGTCCCTCCATGTGCACTCTTTGGTTGGTGGTTTAGTCCCTGGGAGCTCTGGAGGTACTGGTTGGTTCATATTTTTGTTCCTCCTATGGAGCTGCAAACCCCTTCAGCTCCTTGGGTCCTTTCTCTATCCCGGTCAAGTTAAAGGAACTGAGCCTGCAAATAAGTGGGCCCATGTAGCCCCTACTCCAAAGTCAACAGAGAAATGAATGCTCATAAGAAAACATGATCATGTGGCATCTCACATTGAGAACACTGCTTAAAGCAACAATGGAAAAAATATCCCCCTTTCTTGTCTTTCAGAATTAAAATTGTCCAAAGAAGAGGAGAATAAAGACTCAATCCCAAAGCCTTGCCAGTTACTGTCTTGGTTTAAAGATCATATTTGTCCAATATAATCAATGCAAACATTGTGTCTTCTCCTTTGAGCCCCAACTAACATATTTCATTCCCTCAGTTTCAAATTTCTTCTCAAAAGCTTACATCAAAGAAATATATTCTTAGCCTAATTAATATAACATAATTAACTTGAGCTAAGCAGTTCAATAGCCCAAGGCACTAGTCATCCAAGACATTCTCTGAAAAATAAGTCAGATCTAGAAATAGAAAATATATATTTTGTTAATTAAGTTAATTTTAAAGTATAAATGAAAATATCTTGGACTTATGATTTCTCACAAAAAACTAAGTTTTCTAATATGAAAATGATAAAAATATTACATTGTCTTGATGATAAATGTTTGCCAGTAGATGTTATATCAATAAATTCTCATTTGATGCAATGGACTTATTTGGGGAATGTTGCTATTTTATAGATGATGAAATGTTTTCTTAAATATGTTGTAGCTGGATTGGATGCTTTCCGAACATTTCTAAAATCAGAATATAGTGAAGAAAATGTTGAGTTCTGGCTTGCCTGTGAAGACTTCAAGAAAACAGAATGTAGAGAAAAGATTGCTACCAAAGCTAAGACGATTTACTCCGAATTCATCGTAGCTGATGCACCAAAAGAGGTTAGTGAAATATCTCAGAATAATGAAGTTGCATCACTCAAAAGCTCTTCACATTTAGAAATGGAGTTAACTCCATCTAAAGGGGCCTAGCAAACACAGAAGTGGATGCTCACAGTAAGCTATTGAATGGATCACAGGGCCCCCAATGGAGGAGCTAGAGAAAGCACCCAAGGAACTAAAGGGAACTGCAACCCTATAGGTGGAACAACAATATGAACTAACCAGTATCCCGGAGCTCTTGACTCTAGCTGCATATGTATCAAAAGATGGCCTAGTCGGCCATCACTGGAAAGAGAGGCCCATTGGACTTGGAAACTTTATATGCCCCAGTACAGGGGAATGCCAGGGCCAAAAAGGGGGAGTGGATGGGTAGGGGAGTGGGGGTAGGTGGGTATGGGGGACTTTTGGTATAGCATTGGAAATGTAAATGAGGAAAATACCTAATTAAAAAAAGAGAGTAACCTAATCATTTCTTCTTTATAGATTAAAAATTATCAGTAGACTCCAATATATAAATATATTTAATGCCAGCATTTTTAAAGAAAATAATACATGTGAAAGAAAACAATCTTACCACTGGAATATCACCAGTTTTCATTTTTAATTTCTGAGAAGTTTCCATTATAGAATGTAATATGTTCCAAAAGGGAGCATGAAACTTTTGTTTAAAAATGAGCCAGATATCTTTAGGAAGTGAGTAAGTCCCTTGTATGCAACTTAAAAATCAGCAAAATACAACACATCTCAAGGAGGAATGTAAGAGTAGCTTATTCGTGTGATGTCATTATCATCTCAGAGAATTACTATTGAATAAATTCACCATTTCTAGCTTTTTTGAACTCTGGCTAGCTGGTTCAATTCCTGTTCTGGTTCAAAGTTCTCTGTGAACTGACAAATTCGGTCTGGCTCTCTTCAGCTTCTCACTGAATTGTTCTGCTTGGCCTTATACTAACTCTGGCAACTTGTTCTAATCTCCTGGCTCCTTCTTATTCTCTGGCTTCAACTGTCTCTGCTGACCTGCACAGAACTGCTTGAAATCACAAATACATTCAACTCTAAGACATTGCACTCACTGAACTATCAAATGACTGAATTGAACTGCTCCAAACTGTACTAATTGAACTCACCTGACTGAGCAGAACTGATTCAATTCTCTCTTGCTTCACTGTTCTTAAGTAGTAGACTTTCTTGTCTGTCCTCAAGAGAGCTGTGTGTATCCTACCTCTGACTCATTTTTGTCAATCCCTGATTCATCATTTTGTCTGCCCCTCAATTACACATTACTTTCAAACATGGCTGCTTCCTTCTATAACCTAAGTTTACAGCTACACTGTTTGGAGTATAATAAGAGCATCTCTTTATTCCAGCCAGAGAAGCCATGTTGCTGGCTTAAAAAATCCCTCTACAGGGAATTCTAGAATGATTCAGACAATATCTTTTGAAATATTGTTCATTTTTAATTTTTATTGTGTACACATATGTGTTTTGCATTCATGAATATTTATGTATAGATTCACTCAGCTGTATTGTATATTCCAGGCATGAACTTCCAGATATGTTACTATCCAACCATCTACCTTAACTTCTAAATTTTATTTATTTTTTGAGATTATAAAATAATTACATTTACAAACCTTTCCCTTTACTCATTCTAAAACCTCCCATATACCCCTCCCTGTTCTCCTTCAAATTTGTGTCTTCCATTTTTCATCCACGCCAAAATGGACACAGACCTTACCACTACATGAAGAATTGGAAGTAATCAAAAATGCAGAAAGGAGAGAAGGTCTTTCCCAGGAAAGAGCACGTGAATTGATTGTCTACCTTAATTTTTGAGACAAGGTTTCTCATTGCAACTTGAGTTTACTGTTTTGGCTAAACTGTCTGTCAAACTAGCTACCAGAATGCATCTATCTCTAACCCGTCAGCATGAGGGTTACAATCATGCCCAACACTATTTGTGGGCTGGAAACTCAAACTCAGACCATCATACTTGGGTAAGAATGTTTTTCACTGAGCCCTTTAATGATATTTCTGATATAGAAAGTTTCATTAGTGTTTGGTTTAATTTTCAGTACAAGGATTGGATACCAAATAGTATAGTATTAATTGTTAATGGTATTTAAGCCGTTTACATGTTAAAGTTGATGAAGATACCTTGAAATATGTAACACAAAGTCAAAACTTTTAATAAATAAGTAGTGGGAAAATAGGAAGATCTATTAACCCAGTAATATCAAAAATTAGCTCATAGTACCAATGACCCTTCCTACAAATGTAAGGAAATCGTATGTGTCACTAATAGTTAGTATATTTTCTGATCCAACATTAGGATTTGTGCTGAGAGTAAAGTGTCAGTTCTTATAGGTATTGAGTAAGTTAAATAGAATGCAAATACATTGATTAAGAATCTAGGACACAAAGTTATAGCAAGTTCAACTTTTAGATGGACATTAATTACTGCAGTTGTTACTAGTTTGCTATAACACTAACAGACCCAAGAACTATTCAAGTGTGGCTTGGAATTCACAGGGGGTAGAAAAGAACTTCAACTCATGTGGAGATGCTTCAACATTCATTTCCAAGTCACCACCTAAAAATCAATAAATAATTCTGGAAAATTGAAAATGTAGTATTATGGTTTGTCAAGTTGATTAATGTGCCATTTCCTAAAAGATTGAAAGCAACCCTGAAAAATGTATTTCATTGTGATCCTCATTTCAAAGCCAGTGGTTTTTTCTTCCTTACAAATATAATTAGCAGTGGCTACTTTAATATAACAGTAAACATCACGAAAAAGATGATAAAAATATAATTTTAAAACTACAGCTGAGAGGCTAAAGAGATTGTTCAGTGGTAAAGAGCACTCAATGGTCTTACAGAGGATCAGGGTTTAATTCCCAGCATCCACAGAACAGAACACAGTCTGATGTCCTCCTCGACATCCAAGGATTACAGGCAAATATGTGGTACATAGTCACATATACTGGCAAAACATCAATACACATGAATAAAATAAAAATTGAAAATGTAAAATAATGCAGCTAAAGTCAAGATTATAAATAACAATTTTGACAAACACTTGCTTATTCCCCAACTTTTCCTTCTGAAATAAACATCCTCAGTAAAAATTTACCTACACAATGCAATTGTTGTTTCCATAAATAAAACGTTTATAGGTTTTAATATTTTACACATCTAATTAACTAAATAAAATACAAATAAATTTATGAAACCTTTTCAAGTAATGGTTATACTGCTACAAAATGACTCTGAAGTATGCATTTAAACATGACAAAATTCATTGATATCAGTGGTGTGTGTGTGTGTGTGTGTGTGTGTGTGTGTGTGTGTGTGTATAACCACTCTCATTTCTATTATTTACCATTAACTCTTTCTAATGCAAAAGACTCAGGGCACTTGAATGTTTTGTTTTATTTACCAACTAATTTGTCAAATCATTATTGACTTTCAATTACATATCAAAGATATTATATACACTGCACAAATAGAAAGGGGGCATATAATAATAAAACACACTTAAAGTTAACTCTTGCCATAGCTGCAAAGAGAGATTATAACCACATAGAAAGTTATAGAATCGATTTCCAGAGTAGCTCACTGATTAAAGAGGGAGGTCTTGAAACATAATCCATGCTTTCTGAAAAGAAAATGAAGCGAGAATATTTCATATTGAAGACATACTAGAGTTTACCACTGTGGTATAAAGCATTGTGGTACTTTCAGAACTTGCAAGTATTTTAAAACTGCTAATGTCAGCCGAAGGATGGAGAATAGGTTTGAGATCATTATTTCCATTGTTGGAGATAAAGAATTGTTGTGAACCCAACAACTCTCAACGGGGCCAGGCCATGCTCCTGTGCTCCTGCTTCCACCTACATCTCTCAAGAGCTAACCTCTCTGCCCACCAACTCGCCAGCCCTGTGAGGCCACATGGCTATCTCTGGGACACCCTGACACCGCAGTTCCTCTCGCTTTCACACAACACCCCATGCACCCTGGTTAACCATATCAACACCTCATTACCTGGTAGAATCAAGACTCTTAATGTTTAATTACCCAATCAGATTTGTGTATCAATAATAACACAATTTACAAGATTCCAATGCAATAATTTCAGAGCCAAATGATAATGATAAAGCTTTAATCCCATTATTCTAACCTTTTAATAACACCACTTCAACCTCCATTCTGGTTCTCTCTCTCCTCCTGAGACCTCTCTCTCTCTGTCTCAACTCTTCGCTCTGCCTCCCTTCTCTTGTCCAGTCTCAAGTCTGCCACTGCCCTAAAGTGATTGGACAGGGGAAATCCTGCAACAAAGAAGTGATGGGAAAGATTCTAGATATATCTGGTAGGTAAATTTGAGACTACATGTTTTTCTTATAATTGGGTTAGAAGACACAATGATTTTTGTAAATAGAAAGTTAATTTCAGAGCAGTTCATAAGAGGCTATTCTCCTTTATTCTATATTCATCTCATATGAATATAACTGACTCTGATAAAAAATTAAATTATAATCAATTTCTTGGAAGAAAATCCTATACATGAAGAAAAGAGGTAGAGACATGTTTTCTAGGTGTCTATTAAGTCTTCTTTTCTTCCAAACACTCATGTCTATTTTTTTAGCTGTAAAAATGCTACTGACTTAATTTTAATTGACTGCATCTAGACTGTACTAAAATTCATTACTGACACTTGTACAAAAACTGTTCATATGGTTGTCAGAATACCAACCTAACAGGTAGAGACTACATATAAAACCTGGCCTTTCAGGTTCTATGACAGATGTAATTATTGCAGCATTTTACACACTCTCTTTCATCTTGTCATCTTCCCTCTGCTTCCCCCTTTAACCACAAGATCCTCTGACATAGCACTTTTCCTAATGCTTGGATATATCTCAAGTTCAAATATAGTGCCAAATTTTTGCTGTGGAGCCTTTCACCTCTGAGATTCACTTTCCTCATCTAAAACAGGGAAATAACCTATGTACATAAAGCGGATAGAACAGTGATCAATGAAATATTCTGAGTAGAAATTATCCCATCTTTGATATTCTAAAATATTTAATTGTACTTTTATATAAGCATTTCCTTATGTGAGCTATTAATGTTTAAAGTATTAAAAATCTCACTTGTAGATTTCCGTAAAGATAAAGACTAATTTTTAAGGCTTTAATAGAGGGAAGTGTAAATATACACTGTAAAAAATGTGATAAAAAACCATCTGCCATTCAAAGGAGAAATTCGTTGAGGAAATCCCACCACAATGGGCTAAGCAAAATAAGTTTCATGAAGCAAATTGTATGACCCGGTTATTTTGTTGAGTAGATGACGAGACATTTTGAACATTTTAGACAACTTTTTTTTTTCATGTTTCACTGATTTATGTGAAAAGCATTTGGGAGTAGGAAAGAAAGAACAACATAGGTTGGCCTGGCCACCCAGTTCTCACAGAGATTAGACCACCAACTAAGGAGTATACTTGGAGGGATCTATGGCTCCAGATACATATGTAGCAGAGGATGGCCTTGCCCAACAGCAATAGGAGGAGAGGTGCTTGGTCCCAGGGATACTTGATGCCCCAGAGTAGGGGGATGCTGGATAGGTGGGGTGGTAGAGTATGAATGGGTGGGGTAACACTCTCATATATGCAAAAAGGAAATGGGAGAACAGACATGTGATGGTGGATGGTGGAAGGGTAACCTAGAAGTAGGATATCATGGGATGGGGGATTGGTAGAGGGAATAACCAGAAAATGGGATATCATTTGAGATGTAAACGAATAGAATGATTAATAATAATAAAAGAAAAAATGTTAAATAGAAAATGTAATTCTCAATATTGGTTGTACTTAGTCATAATTCAGTTTGGAACATTATTACACATTTAGTTAGTGTGAGGCCAAAATATTAACTGGCTCTGAAAAACTGTTTATCCTATAAAATAAATTATAATACTATCTTAATTTTTCACCAATGGTCTTATATGTCATTAATAAGGAAATTATTAGGAGATGGATATTTAACTCTGCAGTAAGTAGTACTTGCAGCAGATCTGAGTTTGTATCCCAGCACCGATATGTTAGCTTGAAACTATCTTTTGTTACCCTAGTTCCAGGGAATCCAACCTCTCTTCTGACCTCCACAGACACCAAGCTTCATATGGTTCACATACACATATGAAGACAAAACACTCACACACCTAAAATAAAACAAATAAATCTTGTAAAAAAATGACAGTAGTATCAAGTTTATGGTTATACTCACTAGTACTAGTAGCCGGAAGATCCTTTCCATTCTGTAAGATTAGAAAGCTGTGCAATCAAACCAAAATATTTATAAATTATATAAATCCAGAGGTACAATCTTATGTCACAGTGAATAATGAGCGTGCACAAGGCCCTGAGTTCAATTGATAGATATTGGACTAATTAAACTAATAAAAACAAATATTACCAACCAAGCAACATTTTCTTATTTTATTCTTATATTTTATCTTACTTTTTAAAAATGTTCAAAGCAATTTCATATATGGCTATTATGATTACATAATATTCACCATCTTTCTTCTTTTCAACTCCTCCCATACCCACATACTCCCTCTTAAAACCCTAAGTTGTTCTTTAATCATTATTTATATATATATACATTTATACACATCCTACTGTATACCTTTAGTGCTGCTCATATTTACATGTATTTAAAGCTGAACACTTGAGCTTGAATGAACTTGCAAGGTCTTATGCCCAAAGAAAACTGATTCATTCTCAACTTCTGCATCTAAGGGTGGTTCTTTGTGAAATTTCCCCCATCCCTGTTGACATGTCAACCATTGTTATTGGATGCAACTTCTCCTTATATTGGTGCAAGAGATTCCTTGTATTCTGTCACTTACAACTGTCTGCTGTCCCAGTATTTCCTGAGCCTTAGATAGAGGCAGTGCATTATAGTGCACCAGTAATGAATAAGCACACCACAGTTATTTAATTTCTAGTTTTTCCACTTGTATGTCTCATCAATTACAAAAAGAGTTCCTTTAATGAAGGGTACAAACAGCATTTACCTGTGAGAATAAGGATATATAAAAAGAATGAGGTGTTTAATAATTGGTTTTCTCCATTTTTTAATTAGAAAAATGGCTTAAAATACAATATTAAGTATAAGATAGATGAAACTGCATTGTATCTGGACAGACATGATGACTCCAGCATAGGGTATTAAATTATACTTTATTTCAAATAACTTAGTTTGAAATTGAACTGAGTAAAGAAACAGGTATGTGACATGCTGATAGAGCAGAGCCTTTGAAAATGAGTGTGCAGATATTCGTTTTTCTGGAATAATACTTTGTATTTTCCATCCTACATTCATTAATAGATATCATTTTATTGTCGATTCTCCAATGTGTTGAAGTCACCTTGAGAATTACTTTTTTATTTACCAGCTATTGATAGCTAACAAATTACTCCCAAATCTAGTCATCTCCAAATATATTCTTTTTGTTCATTTCTTAGTTGCCTTCCATTTTATTTATTCTTTGACAGTTGTGTGCATGCTACACACTGTGTTGGTACATCTAAGAAAAGAGATGATATCACTTCTTCAGTAAATCAGCTTCCCAACTTTTTTGGAAGCCTTGGAATTTAAAGAATTACAGTAGATTTCACAATCATTCTAAAATAAAAATAGAATAAAATAAGATACAAGGATATAATATAATGGGAAAATCTGAGTTTGGAGATTAGAAAAATGTGTATCAGAAAGACAAATTAGTAAACCTTGACCAGGATTTGAGAATATATGTAAAGGACAGAAGAATGAGAAGGAAAGAGTCAAAGAAAGGACTATCCAAACCCAGAGCAATTTACCTTAGTAGTGATAGCAGCTAGCAGCTGTTTGGCAGGGTGTATAAAACCCCTTCCATATCACCTTGAATTCTGCACTACCATTTCATCTATCTTCAGTTAAAGGGATCTCTTTTAAAAATGAGTATCAGAGATGACAGATGAAGACAAACAGATAATAAAGAGAAAGAGAGAGAGAGAGAACAAGAACTAAAGTAGTTGTCAAGTGATTTTACGTGGACTGTCTTATTTTATCAGGACATGTATTCACTGCCTCAGAGAAATGTTACGAGCATCTACTGTGCAGGAGAAAATGATCTGAACTTTAGGGATGCACGCAAATAACAAACAAACAAAGAAATCATTAAAAAATAATAATAATAAGCCTCCCAGCTACCAGGATTGGTGAAGAAAGAGGTCTTCAGCTCATGCTTCTAGCTTTCAATTTCTTTCTTCTCAATCTACGACTCATTTTTAAGTGTTTATGACATAGCCTGGGAACCTTGCTATTTATCGTAAAGGCATAAAACACATAAACAGTCACATAAAATCCATTTTCATTTCGATGAAATATTTAATTTTCCTTCTCATATTTTCTCTAATTTCTATAACATCTTAGACTTTGAAGTCCAAATTCAAATGTGGTCTTAGGAGGCAAAGGGTGACATGAATGTTTCTTCCAATTGTATATTTGTTCAGAAAAACAACTTACATTTTTTTTTCAGATTAAAAACACAAACCTCATGTATTCTTTAAGCTGTCTCGTGTTTTTTAAATCAGGGCAACCAGGTTTGTGCTGGTAAGAGCACGCCGTCTGACATTTTCCCAGTGTCACTAACAATAAGATAACATCCCAAGCATGTATACTTAGAAATCTGTGTGCATCGTGATTTTATGTGTGTCAGCTCTTTTTCCCACAGAAGCTGCAGAGGCATCTGGTTCTTATTCAATTCCATCTTTGCTTTGACTACTTGTCTAATTAACGAAGGTGCTTTTTAATTCTATTCCCTTTCTTTCTCTTGCCTGATTTAATGTGTTAACAATGCTTCCCAACTTGTGTCATCTATTTCTGTCACCAAAACCACTGATAACAACAAGTAGATACAGTCTTGAGTAGTCATGTATTCCTTGTAGATGCTGCAAAAGCTATGTTCTCTTTAATCACAAACCTTGAGAATATATTTCAGGATTTTCATTTGCCTTTAATGATGCCAAAAATGAAGTAATACAAGAGGTACTAGTGGTGATTAAATGGAATTAAGTAACCAAAAACATGATTACAGATGACTTTGATTTAAATAGTAATTTTTATACATTGTTGTGAATGACATCTCAGATGCTAAATGCTCAGTTTTGGCAAAGCATTTTACTCATGCATGCTTACATCTTTGCTCAATGAGAATCTCCTGCTACTCTATGCATTCTAAATGAGGATAGACCACCTATATTTAATTTGGGAGCAAAACTGAAAATTTTCCACTCAAATTATATATATATATATATTAGAGTTTAAGATTAAAAGAGAGACCCAACAGGTGATCTTTAAGATATATTCTTCCTGTGAAAATAATTTGTTGAAAGGTGAAAGAATTTAAAACTGTGGGTGTACAAAAAAGAAATTTGACTTTCATAATTTTTAGCTAACCAAAATCATGAGTATTAAAATATTCTGGATCTTAAAATAGAAATGTTTTAAATAACTACAACATCTATAGTGCCATTTTCTCAATGCAACAAATTGTTCATTCTCCATGTCAACCTTGCAAAGGCCTTTTCAAAAACCAACAGGATTTTAAAAACCTCAAAATGGTTGTGATAACATCACAACTCTCATTTCAAAGAATAACAGTCTTATGTCCTGCTTTCTTAGACTGACATCAGTCTGTTATATAAGATAACCTTTTAAAATATATACAAATAAAATACTATTTCTGAAATCAAAGACTATACAAACAAAAGCAAATGTCCATTTATAGTAATATAAATTGTTATATAGTTACTCTCATATAAACAATTTTATATTGTCAATATGTAATATATAATTGGTGTGTGTGTGTGTGTGTGTGTGTGTGTGTGTGTGTGTGTGAAAACTGAAAGCTAAGTGTTATTTCCCATTCAAAGCTTTCATCTGCTAATATCCTTTAAATCTCTTAATGGTATTTCTGGTTTGCCATTGTTTTGACTAGATGTTGTAAGCCATCTCTTCATCTTCCCTTTTTAAAGAGTCCATATCTAATCAGCATTTTCTATCATTCTTTAGAATATTCCTCAAGGCCAGCCATTCTTAAGACATGCCCTCAGGTCACAAGGATTAGATAATAAGTCTTCCTTTCTCTACCTACTAAATGTGTTTGGAAAATACATGCGCTGTCCCTGCAGCATCACTCTCTAACTACCATCTATTGCCCACCTGTCTGATAAGGTTTCTAGATTGCCGTCCTCATTCAGACCTGGCTAGTAAGCTCACCCAGAATCAGTGATTATTTAAACACGTGTTCACTTTATTACCTTACTTAAAATTCTCCTCCTTTCTCTGATGATATATAAAAAAAGTGTTATAGTGCTACAGGGCTTATGACCTACTTAAATTGCTTAGCTATTGCCTTTATTCCTTTGAAGCCCAACAGGCTTCTTTCAATGAGTCCTCCTACAGACATGCCCCGGATTTCATACACATGATAATAATGCAAAGCCCAGTTTCAAATTTCACTTCCTTGGGAGAGACCTGTTTCTAGAAAGCATATTTGTTTTTTTCTTTTCGATTGCTTTCTCAAAATCTGTCCTCCTAGTCACATCTTGATTTTCTTGGTATCCTCAGATTCTAACACTGTTGTATACAACTGTTCATTAAATACCCTAAATAAATTGAACTCAGGAAATAGTTTATATTTTTAAATATATGATACACTTTCCTAAACAATAAGGTAAATAGCTGTAATCACCTTACAGGTATATGTAACAGCATAAAAGATCCACATAAACAATTAGCACACTACTACTAATATTCCACTTGAATTTTTTTCATATTTAAAGTCATCTTTATTTAATCTTGCAAATTACTTTAGAATTGAATCCATTATTCAAAAATTTTTATCATTGGAAAAGACATAGGTGATAAGGAAAATAAAACTAGAAAGAAAAGAGAGAATAAAGTACTGGAAATAAATATACATTCTGCTGATATTTTTGAGATATGTAGAGAATGAATGATTAGGAAAACCTTGGAAAGATAGTAAATAAAAGACAGGTTAATTCCATCCCCTGAATTGTTGAATACTTTTCTCATAACAAATCTCCTTCCTCAGTAATCAAAACTAAACACTTAACATTAACTAAAGCTTTTGTACCCAAATCTGTTTAAGCATAAACCCAATTTCTTAAAACTTCTACACCAACATTATACACAATAACAAGAAAATAACAGAAACACCCTTTCTGTGACACAGGAAGGTTTTAGGAGGAATACTCATTGTAAAATCAAGCGTATGGAGAAAAAATGCTACAGGGATACACAGGCAGGAGAAGTTTAGGTGGGAAAACAATTTGAAAGATATTTATGTGAGACTCATTTTGGAACAGAAAATGCAGTAGTGTGTTTTGGGATATTACCAGGTGTTTGCAGGATACTTGATCACATTGTGAACTCTAGGATTATGAGATTTACTGGGGAAAACAAAACAAAACAAAACAAAACCAAAAACCAGTTTCTAATTGTGGCATGGCTTATCAGTTAGCACACATATGTATGACAAATAATGAAGGTAAAGTTAGTTTGTAGAAGGACTCACCCATGTTTGAGAGTGAGGTTTAATTGAGTAGCAGACAAACTGATGGATCAGAGAAAGATTTGACAGACTAGAATATGCCCAACTCTCATGAGAAGAAAGAGGAAAGGGAAGCTACTTGAGGGTCAGTGCAGAGGGAAAGAGGAGGCACTTTTACAGGGAGAGTTTTACAGAGACAAAAAATAAGCAAGACACATGTGAAGACAGAATAAAAAAGAGAATGAGAATGAGCCAGAAGATCAGAACAGATTGCTAAAGTTAGAGACCAAGCACAATTCAGTCAGAGGCCCAGAGAGAGGGCAGATTGAATCAGTCAGCTTGAAGAGCAGTTTGAGACAGAACAGTGTATTGAGTCAGCCATCCAGAGCTCACAATGAACAAGAAAGGGTGAACTTATTCAGTAATAAGTATCAGAGTCTGAAAATATTCTAGGGCTAGGTAAGACTGTACCCCGGAGCTCTTGACTCTAGCTGCATATGTATCAAAAGATGGCCTAGTCAGCCATCACTGAAAAGAGAGGCCCATTGGACACGCAAACTTTATATACCCCAGTACAGGGGAACACCAGGGCCAAAAAGGGGGAGTGGGTGGGTAGGGGAGTGGGGGTAGGTGGGTATGGGGGACTTTTGGTATAGCATTGGAAATGTAAATGAGCTAAATACCTAATAAAAAATGGAAAAAAAAAAGACTATCGAAGCTTCCAGGACTAGGCATAAGTTATCAGACAGAGGCAGTAAGCATTTGAGATGACAATTACATCAGACAAGTAAAAGTTACTATTACAAGCAGGGACAATCAAAATATTGAAAACAGAGAGTGACAGAAACAGATGTAATGGTGGGATGTTTCACATACATATCACAGAAAATTAATGGAATTCCAGATAAATATTCATATAATAAACAGTTAATAAACAGTTAAGAAATTGGTAATGCCATCCACGAGGTTGAAAGGAAAAGATGTTATAAGAAATAACGTAGAGGAAGGGAATAGTTTATGTAGTAAAACCTAAACTGTAGGCACAAGACCAAAACTAAAAAGAATTGCTGTAAAACTCTAGGATCAAAGGCACAATTTACTCTCTCTGTCTCTCTCTCTGTCTCTCTCTGTCTCTCTCTGTCTCTCTGTCTCTCTGTCTCTCTCTGTCTCTCTCTCTGTCTCTCTCTGTTTCTCTCTCTGTCTCTCTCTGTGTCTCTCTGTCTCTCTCTCTCTGTCTCTCTCTGTCTCTGTCTCTCTCTGTCTCTCTCTCTCTCTCATACACACACACACACACACACACACACACACACACACACACACACACTACATACTAGATAATTATTAGAAAAGAAAAAGTTATCTGGAATAACTCTTCTATGTCAAGCTTGAACAAGTAAAGAAAGTAATGACATTTATATAAACATGTGGGTGTGATGTTTTTGTCACGGGCATTAAGCAGAATTGCCAAGACACGTCTTCATAAAACTACTGATTATCTCCTGCTCATCACTGAGATATCAAGAGCTGAGGGTGGCAGTTCCTTGGAAAGGAAACAAGCAAGTCACAAATGTTTTTGATAGAAATATTAGTTAGCATTAATGCATTTAAATGGAATTCTTTTAAAATTTTAGAATGATTTTGAATAAATATCCCACCATTTCTTCATTTGAATTTTTACAATATGTAGTCATTGGGTCTTTAGCCTTGTGAGGAATGCAAAAAGTGTAACTGTCTGACAGATTTTCTGTGACAGAAAACCTTTTGTGAAGTCATCATTTTTTAATCTATTCATAATTCCACAAAGAAAATGTGACTTGAATTTAACCTTAAACTCAAAAAGTCTTGTGAAAGACTTAGATGAGAAAAAAAATGATTAGGCTAAGCAGGATAAATGAAAAAATGTCAGAAGCAGCAAAATGTAAAGAATATGCTGGGAATTGTATAGTTTTGTGGGGATACAAAGTGTACATAGAGGCAGAGGGGATACATCTCAGTGATAGTGCTAGTGGCTCAAGAGTAGACACAGAACAGAAGAATCAAGTAACTCAGGACTACATAGCAAGGGTCATGAATGCCTAAATCAAGCGTGACTATGATCATGAGGATGATGACTGTGGAGGTGATGATAATGATGTGATAACAGTATACATGACTATACAATAGGCATCAAAGAATGTTATTGTCAGTCAAACCTCTTCTGTAGAATGTCATAATAGGATAAGTTGTTTCACACATCATTTGGAGAATATAAATCATTTGTGATGCTGTTGAAGAATTTTTACATATCTAACTAAAACAAATGGAAGCTTATATTCACATATTCCTATATTTATTTTTTAATTGGTTAGCCTAGGTGTTCACAAAACAAGACAAGTTCCTGATAGTAGTCAATGTTCTTCCATTCTACTACAAAGAAGGCTAAATTCCTTTTCGCTGAGCATAAGATATACTAGACCTGGCTGGGACTCCCCTTAACATCTTGCACTTCTTCTCTTTCATATTACACCCTAGACATCTAAGAAAGTAGCTCTTTACTACCTAAAATCTTTACTGTATTGTCTGTCAGAAATCTTTCTCCAAATTCTTAGATATCTTTTTATTGTTCAGTTTTAATTATGATTTATTTAATTTCATCAGGTATCTTTCCCCAAAATAGAGACAGCATATGGCACATAATAGACACCTCCAATAATTAGTGTATCTCCCTGTAAATGTGTCACTTTTATTTTACTTATTATTTTCTAATGAAGGGATGAGATGAGACCCAAGCTTTAGGTATGCATGGCTTGGGCTGATCCCAACGCATTTATAACTATCCCTAGGTCAAGGCCTGGAAGCTTCTAGCCTCTATATAATCTAAGCCTCTGCAGGCCCAGTCCTTGAAGGCTTCAGCTTCCAGTCTCCATCTGTTAACCTAGACCTAAAATATTTCAGCCTCCCATATTTACTGCTGAATAAATTCACCCTTTCTAGCATTTTCTGAACTCTGGCTGGTTTGTTCAACTCAACTATTTTGGCTCAACCTCCTCTCCAAGCTGACTGACTCAAGTTGGATTCTTTTGGCTTCTGGCTACATTCTTCTTCCTGGCCTCATACTAACTTTGGCAATATGTTCTAATCATTTGACTCCTTCTCATACTGTGGCTATTCTTCATTCACCAGTGTTTACCTTGTTCCCTAAGTAACCTGGATTCATAGAACTCCCCAAGGAAAATTGCCATAAACACATAACACCCACCACACAGCACATCATCTTTCTTTCTTGTTACTCTTAAGTAGCCTCTCTTCTTCTATTATTCTCATGTGAGCTGGGTGTATCCTATCTGTGACTTATTCTATCAAATCTTCCTCTTATTCATCACTTTGTCCTCATTTAAAGGTCACTTTCAAGCCTGACTGCTTTCTTCTACAAACTAACCTTGCTTTCATTGATAAAGATTAAAGGTGTATACTAAGAGCATGTTGTTATTTCTGTCAGTTCATACAGTAGCCCAGGTCATGTCTGCATTCTGGCTGGATCATATTTTTGGGTGTGATCCCTTGCCAGACCAGCAATTGCTGGATTAAAATTCTTCTACAATTCACTTTAGTGACATCCTCTGATTCAGACTAAAAATAGACTAATATCAGAAAACAGAAGCTCAGCAGTACCAAGGTCCAAGGTCACTGAGGCATCAAGTTTGAAAATAGCCATGTGATATCTTATATGAAGAAGGGACAATTGACACTAGGTTTGGGGAATGTTTACAAAAGTTTCAACATTTTATCTGGATCTTTGAGGGAGGACCAAAGGAACTGATCAAAAGAATAAAATTATAGATGGATCTGGGACCAGTGAGAGTCTGAAATCCTCATCAAAGGAAACTATATGAAACGTAATCATGCACTTTTAATGTCTTCTTCAATTTAGTTATATTTTATTATTTTTCCTTAAAATAATATTCACTAAAATATTTTATAATATTTATTCATTAGCAAACAAAACACTTTAAGGTAAGAGACCTTATTGTTCACTTTTCTGCCTTGGAAATTAAAACCACAAATTTGATCTTTTAGACACATAGCAAGTTACAACCTGAATTGAACTTAATTTCATCTCAATCTACCTATCATTTAGCTTCACTTCAATGCTGTATAAGTGATATTTGTTAGTTTTCTTTTACTAAATCCCCAAATTGTAGCACTCTATCAACTCTCACATTTTCTCCTGAGATGTTTTCATTCTGATTCATAAATTTCTATTGGTTTCTTATTTTGTGGTAAGTATTCACCTAAGTACCAGAAATGATGATAAATGATATACAGCACCTGCCTTTGGGAAGCTTATGATATTAAGATTCAAATATATTTTAGATCTCATGAATATTTTTAGTTTAACTCAGTTGCCTTGAATAAAATTTTTGCTGTTGAAATATTCTGAAATATGGGTGGAAATGATGAAGTACTGAAAAACTTGATTTATACTTCAGCAGTTCTTCAGGTGAATGAGGTATTATAACGTAATAGGTCTCTATTAGGCCTTTCTTGGTATGGTGGTGGTGTTGTAGTTGTAGTTGTTGTTTGTTGTCTCTGTGTGTGTATGTGTAATGCACCATGTGTACATTTTCACCTGCAGAAGGTATGATGGCAATGAAGAAAACATATAACTTGCTGCACTTTTGTCAAGTAGAAAGAAACAAAATAGAAGAGCAATACTTTAGGAAACCACAGGTTTACTGAGTATATGGAGAATGGTGACACACAATCTAGGATATTATGGCTATTCCTATGTAAACACATGCTTGGAATTCAGGTCAAAGTTTTAGAAAAATAAACTGGAATGAGGAAGAGGCATCTCAGATTATCATGAGTCTTTTTTGCATTTTCATTTTGCCTCGTTAAAATATTGGGATGGGTACAGGATGGCTACAACCTCTTGGAGTCAGGGAGGGGGAGAAGGAATGGGTACGGATGTGGGAGGGCGAACCGGAAGGGATAACAACTGGACTGAAAAAATAAATAAATAAATAAATAAATAAATAAATAAATAAATAAATAAATGGAAAAATAAAATAAAATAATAAAATTGCTGGCATCTAAAAATATTAAAGGCCAGCTTTAACAGTTTCCTATCAATACCAATCCTCTCAAGCTATAATAAATTTTAAAACCAAGAATGTGTTCATTGTGTCAAAAAATAAATGCATGACCTTGCTGCAATTTTCTATCCAATAACTTTGTTTAAAATTTTTTCAGCAGTTAAGTATATCTAGTATCCTGATAAAGTTTGAATCTCATGTAATGACATGCTATCTTTTCTCTACAGATTAACATTGACTTCAGTACCAGAGACCTCATCTCAAGGAATATTGCTGAACCAACTCCAAAATGCTTTGATGAGGCTCAGAAATTAATCTATAGTCTGATGGCCAAGGATTCATTCCCTCGTTTTCTAAAGTCAGAAATTTATAAGAAATTGGTAAATAGCCAACAGGTTGGAAATCATAAAAGATGGCTGCCTTTCCTGTAAAGAAGGTAAATAAAATAGTATACGAAAAGCTACCATATAAAACATACAAACTATACAATACATTTCAGGGTTTGGAAAAGTTTTACTTTATAAGAATTCATATATATATTCACACACATATATATGGCTATATTAGTTACATATTGCAAATTTAGTCATTGTATCAGGTTCTTAACAATCTTCTGGGAGAATACAGAGTAAGTTGATGAAGATAAATAAAACTTTTCCACCATAAGTGAATATTTTTATATATTATAATTTCCAGAAAATATACAAATCTTCATGCCATCGAGTTGAGGACTGCCTAGCATTATATACAACATTTAAAATACCATTTGCATTATTCAAAAACCTTAATTCTGTAAAAAGAAAATTCTTAACCAAAACAAAATTTTTCATTAGCTGGATTCAACTATTCCTTATGAACTATAACTAATAATGTGATAAGTATCTGAACTACTGTGGCTTTAAAGTTAAAAAGGAAAAGTGATGGATGTGTGCACACTTGTACATAGGCCTGACAGTGCCAGAGACCAAAGTTTTCAAAATCTATTACTTGGCTCAGTAATAGCCTGACATTGAGGTGTGTATGAAGAGGGTCTGGTGAGTGCTGGTTTTTACATTCTCCTACTAAGAGGAACCGAGAACAAGGAGGCACAATCAATTGCAGATTATGACTAATAATGTAGCAATGACTATCCCATAAAGTAAAAAGTGACTGCAGTATCACCTATCTGTTGTTGGTTAAGAATCTAATTGCTTACTCCCTGCTACAATTTGCTCATATAACCCAAATAAAATTTAAAACTTTTATTTTAAGAAACTATTTACTGATGTAATCATAACAAATACAAATTATTTCCTGTATATATGGTGGTTATAATGATTCAACAGATCATTTGTATTTCCATTTTATTTTCACAGATTTATTTCTTTTCATTGCCATTCTCTGAGACTGAATTTTTTTTTAAATGAAAGGAAAACCACGGTGACTTATTTTGCTTCTATAAACGATTCATTTGATAGACAAGAATCTTGCTGCCTCCTCCTTGGGAAAAATCAACACTCAAACACATGCAAATGGATGGACTATTCCCTGTGCACTTGCAAATTCTACCAGACAGACCTGGCATAATACAAATGAACTATGTTTGCGGGGAGTGGGGTGGCCACTAATTGCAAAATATCTATACTATATCAGCATTTATTCTAGAGGTTCTAGCTTTGGTATCTTTTAAAGGGGGGATATTTTATTTTTTACAGGAAATGTAAGGACAAGAGGCATCCAGAATCATTAAATCATACTCTTACTTCCAAATAGAGGGAAAAAAATGTTAAAGCTCGGTTTTTTTCTTGAGATCACACATCTGGTGAGTGACAAAGTTATAACTGCAGCGGATGTCACCACGTTGTCACACTGATGCTTGATCCAAGAAAACAGTGTGGTCCCTTCCCACTTGAGTTGCATGGAAATGTGGAATCTATGCTCCAACAAACCTCCCACACTCTGGCAAGGTGCCACAAATGTTCGAATTATCTCTACAGTCAGTTTACAAATTATTATCACATAGCAAAACTTGCATCATTGGCTCTCAGGAAGTGAAGGGGACTCAGATCCCACATTCACTACTTTGAGGCTGTAGGAGATTGAGATACTGCACAGAAATATCCTGACATCAGCATGATATGTTTAAAAGTGGACATTAAATGGCCTCTTAGGGAATACCAACCTAAGATTTGCCACAGTAGAACCCTCTTTCTCCTGCCTCTACTCACTTTCTACCGATAATTCTAGGGTTTCCAATTTAGTAACCAGAAAACAAATCAATGACAGGATTTTGAAATTGAGGATTCTAGAAAAATACCATGAGTACCTCCTACATGCAATATTCTATATTCTAATCATGACTCTTTCACACTACATGTTATTTTAATCCATTGTTATCATGCACAACTCAATAAATATAAATGCAAGCACAAAAGATTAAAGAAAAATGTGAAAATTATGTAAACATCTTGATTATGAAATTAAATATTCAATCATACTGTACTATTCTTTTAAAACATCTTCACTTCCTTAAAGAAATGAGGTTATCAAAACTTAAAACTATGCAGTAACTGGCTAGTAAAATCACAAAATAATTGACCAAAAATGACTTATATATTATAAGAAAAGGATTCTTTGCGTTGTTTTAGTTTTCAAGTTTGTTCTGTTCTCTTTTGAGATAAGGTCTCTGGGTCTCCCAATCTGACCTTGAACTCACAATCTTTCCACTTCAGTCTCTGACTCCAGGGATTGTAGGCATTGAGCCATCTCACCCACGTGTTTGCCTTTTCTATTTTCTAACACCCATCACTAAGACAGACGGATGAAAATTAGATGTCTATTTTCCAAAAGTGTCTTAGACTTTAACAATTTTATGTGTTGCAACAATCATAAATTTAGTTTATCTTCTTTGAATCATTTGTGTATAAAATATTAATACTTTGATCAACACAGATTTTTCTACTTACACAAATGTACTTTCTTATATTTGCCTAGGAAATATCCATTTCAATTTCAATATATAATCAACAGATATTTTTGATAATAACTATTAAATTCTAAAACCTTTTAGATGTTAAAAATGTGAAGTAGTCTCCAGCTTTATCTTTCAAAACTTGTTTTTATATTCTGCCTACCTACTTTTTTTCATTTTCATTTAACCAGTGTGGTCTAGCAACTCTGTGTTCTCTAGTACTCTTGATAAGAGTACCTGTTGCTTAATAAAAAGCAAAGGAATGTTCTTTTTGTTTCCTTTCTAATATCCCTTTCAAAAAGATTAGCAGCATTCTGGATTTTTAAAGGATAACAACATTCAGGCTCACCACATTGAAAATAGTCTAGAGGGGTTTTGTTGTTGTTGTTGTTGTTGTTGTTGTTGTTGTTGTTGTTATTTTGTTGTTGTTATTCTAAAATTTTAGGAAGTATTCATGTCTATGATACTGAAATTAAAGTTTAGAATAAATTTATTCTTAATGGAAAATTCCATGCATCAATAGTGAGCCTTCTCTTATTTCCACTAAACTGGAAGATAATTTTGTACCTCCCAGTTTAACAATCAGAAAAGAAAATCTTACATTTTTTTAAAGAGTACTTATCAGATAATACTCCCAGTCATGAAAGCTAAACTGAACCACAACTGTAACATAAGCAGTCGGTTTGAACCACTACAGGAAAACCAGACATTCACTCTAAAAAAAGAGAGAGCAATACCAAAAGATAGAGAAAAGTGGGGGAGAATTTTCTTGAAAACTAAAGAAAGTGTGATTCCTGCATCATTTGTCTTCTAACATTTACTTCCCATGCAAATGGTTCTGGCACTAGCCTTCATCCACACAAGCCCTATACAGCAATTTGAATATAATTATATCTGGTCTGGGTCTGCTTTACTTTCTAGACACATAGTAAAGCAATTTATTTCATAGTGTTGTCAATTAATTTAAAATGAATTCTCTTTACAGCCATGTAAAAAGGTGGGGTGTTGTCAGAACGGTAATCAATTATTATATGAATAAAGAGTCACACAGACTGTGTGCCTCTTTTTGTCAGATTTTTCTATTGCATTTTAACGGAGGAGTATCAGAAATGAGTGTTAAGTGGTAGCTACTTAAAGAATTCCATTAAAGAAAAAGTGTGTTTTTATAATTGCTATTTATAGATTATATTAGAATACAGAATATGTGCATAATTACTTTTAATTATAAGTGAGAAGACACTGGGATATCTACAAGTGATACAAAAGCTGTTTTCCTCTTTGACAGCAGTGTGTACTAACTGCAGAAATGCTGTGCTTTCCTGTGACATGTTCATGCATATGTATAGCATACCTTGATTACATTCACCCTCCACTCTACTCTCCTGTCCTCTATTCACTGGGACCTTTCTCCTCCCCAAAATCTTCTGTTTTCACACACACACACAAAAATCTTAATTAAAAAAAAAAACAAAACATTTGTTTTACTCCTTTTCAAATAAGATTGGCTGTAAACTATGTATAACGGCACATGCCATTAATTCTACATTGTGACAGGAAGTGCTGAAGTTTGATGACGGCCTGAACTTTCTGTGTGTGTGTGTGTGTGTGTGTGTGTGTGTATTCCTAGATACATTGTAACAGGAAAAATTTCTAATGACATTTAATCAGGTTATTAGTTTGCTGTTGAAAAGCTATGTTAAGTTTTATATTTAAACTAAAGGTTTTGAATATTTCTAAGAAATAAAATCATTATTGTGTTTGTGTGTACACAGATATACACACATGCAGATGCATGTGTTTATGTATGTGAAGATAACAGAAACAGATATCTTCCATGATAAGTTCTTACTTTAACTTTTGAGACGAGAATCTGCAACTGAAACCAGCCATTCTTCAGTTAGTTAGACTGACTGGAGCGGCTTCGTTAGCACCCCTGAACGGCTAAGGGGTGCTGAGTACCTGAGTTCTAGTCCTCATACTTCTGTGACACGCACATTTAGGAACTGACTTGTCTCCACAGCCCTGGAAATTATCACATTCAATAATTTTTTTCTTATATAATTTAAACATTTATTTCTATTTTCAAAAATAATATTTTCTAAGATTTAGTTCCTTAGAAAATCCCAATGACTTATTTGTTCAAATAACTGTATTTCTTCATGTATTTGGAAAGAGAATTTATACCAGGAAGTGGTGGCATAGCCTTTAATCCCAGTACTCAGGAGGCAGAGGTAAGTGAATCTCTGAGTTTGAGGCCTGCTTATTCTACAGAGTCAACACGAGGATAGCCAAGCCTACAAAAAAAATGCTACATCTTAAAGAAGAAGAAGAAAGGAAGGGAGGGAGGGAGGGAGGGAGGGAAGGAAGGAAGGAAGGAAGGAAGGAAGGAAGGAAGGAAGGAAGGAAGGAAGGAAGGACAAAGTTTATAATACTTGAAACATTAATGGCAGAAATGATGATAACAGACATAAGATATAATAAGTGGCTGTTTCATTTAATAAGAGCAAATGAGAAATGTTACAGTTTTCATAATTTAGATATATTGAATGCTTATATTTATTCCTATGGTTTTCAATAATAGAGTTATTTTTACAGTGCCAGTATAGGCCTTTAAAAAATATTTTTCTGCATTATTACATTGGATTATTCCTTTCATACTTTCCAAACATGTAATATTTACTCTATATGTATAACCCTGAATTCAAAAATCATATGTTTTACATGAAAGTCTTGAAAAAAGATCTTAGTGTTTAAGAAATAGTAAGCTTCCATATTACTCATTCAAATACTTTGAATATGAAACTTCTATGCAAATATGTCACAAATGTTGTGTAAAATATAGAGCACATTAGGAAAGATTCAGGTTGTTAAATACAGAATTGGTCTACTGAAATTTTGACTTTAAAATATTGTTTCATGTAAAATAAATCTATTGATTCCTTTGAAGATTTCTCTTCTAGGAGCTGTATCTTCAAAAGTTAAATAAATCCTAACAGCTAGCGATTACAACAACATTTTAAGCAGATAAAATTCATTTATCCAAGTGTGGTGTTTATACTACATAGAAAATTGACTTCATAACATAATGGCTTTAAAAATCTGGAAACCCATTGAAAAGCCTAAAAACATATATACTTATGAACAGCATATATATTCTGTTAATGGTTCAATTCTGCTTAATTTTCCATATTTTGTGAAAGTATAATGACTTCCATCTTTATAAATTTTAATTGAAACCGGAGTAAAGTTTTAGAAACTGATTAATGGAACAATATTATTCATGTTCAGAAGATCTATTTTCCTGATCAATATCTTTTTTAAAATGCTAAATAGGAATACAATGTACTCATTCCCTTATTCTATGAATAATTAAAAATAATCATGAATTGTAAAACATGAGATCATTTCTTGTCAATGTTGAAGACTGTTACAGTATACTCAGAACTATTTAATAACCACTGTCTAACCAGTCTTAAGAATTTCTTACTAAATTAACAATTTTGAGGTAAGATATAGAAATCACACACACAAAAATTTAAATTCTAAAAGAATACCTCAAATCAAAAAAGAAAAAAAAAAAGGTATGGTTATACTTCCTCAAAAAAAATCACTAAAATGACTAAAGCAAAAATAATTTCACAATCTGTATGCATATAAACTTTGAAACTCATGTTGCTAACTCTCAGTATATGATAATTAATATCTGAACTCATTTAAATGAGATGAGCTGATAATGAAAATTGTGAGTCAATTTGTGGTAAATAGAGTTAAGGTAACCTAGCCAAAAAAAAAAAAAACAAAAAACAAAAAACAAAAAACAAAACAAAAAAATCCAAAGAATGCAAGATCAAAACATGGGAAGGTATAGGGAAAAGTGTATAGAACACAGGAAATAGGATATAGAACATAGCAAGCAGAATAGAGAGCACAGAAAATAGGATAGAGAGGACAAGAAGCATGATAGAAAGCACAGGAAGCAGAATAAAGAGCAGAGTGAGCAGAGTATAGAGTGTAGAAAGACAACAGTCAGTACATTTCATTTGAGTTCTTTTGTGATTGGGTTACCTCACTCAGGATGATGCCCTCCAGGTCCAACCATTTGCCTAGGAATTTCGTAAATTCATTCTTTTTAATAGATGAGTAGTACTCCATTGTGTAAATGTACCACATTTTCTGTATCCATTCCTCTGTTGAGGGGCATCTGGGTTCTTTCCAGCTTCTGGCTATTATAAATAAGGCTGCTATGAACATAGTGGAGCATGTGTCCTTCTTACCGGTTGGAACATCTTCTGGATATATACCCAGGAGAGGTATTGCGGGATCCTCCGGTAGTACTATGTCCAATTTTCTGAGGAACCGCCAGACTGATTTCCAGAGTGGTTGTACAAGCTTGCAATCCTACCAACAATGGAGGAGTATGAAATGTACTCACTGATAAGTGGATAGTAGCCCAGAAACGTAGTATAGCGAGATATAAGGTACAATATGCAAAACTCATGAAACTGAAGAAGAACGAAGACCAAGGTGTTGACACTTTGCTCCTTCTTAGAATTGGAAACAATCATCCATGGAAGGAGTTACAGAGACAAAGTTTGGACCTGAGACAAAAGGATGGACCATCTAGAGACTGCCATATCCAGGGATCCATCCCATAATTAGCCTCCAAACGATGACACCATTGCATACACTAGCAAGCCTCTGTTGCAAGGACCGTGATATAGCTGTCTCTTGTGAGACTAGGCCGGGGCCTAGCAAACACAGAAGTAGATGCTCACAGTCAACTATTGGATGGATCACAGGGCCCCCAATGGAGGAGCTAGAGAAAGTATCCAAGGAGCTAAAGAGATCTGCAACCCTATCGGTGGAACAACATTATGAACTAACCAGTACCCCGGAGCTCTTGACTCTAGCTGCATATGTATCAAAAGATGGCCTAGTTGGCCATCACTGGAAAGAGTCCCATTGGTCAGGCAAACTTTATATGCCCCAGTACAGGGGAACGCCAGGGCCAAAAAATGGGAATGGGTGGGTAAGGGAGGTGGGGGGGGGAGGGTGTGGGGGACTTTTGGGATAGCATTGGAAATGTAATTTAGGAAAATACGTAATAATAAAAAAAGAAAGAAAGAAAGAAAGACAACAGTCTTAGGAGGAAATAATGGGAATGGAAAAAACAAAACAAAATAAAAACATGCTGTAAAAAAACGAGCAAGTTAAGCAAATGTTGGTTCCTAGATTCTATCCCTGAATAAATGAAACAATGATGCTAGCACTATAAAGAAAACTCTTGGTAGGGGATCAGCCTTACAGAAGGAAAATGGTGAGTTCACCTGGCAGGAAGAGTAGTGAACTTAGTAGTGTGCCTTTGAGCTGTTCTCTTTGTCCCATGCCTAGCCAGGGTGAGAAGGAGTAGTGTGCTGCAGGTAGTATATCCAGCTTCTGTCAGCAGTTAGAAATGCATGAATGAGCTACTGGTCAGTAAAGAGACTTTCTCCTCTCATAAAATGGTCACTGTTCTAGAACTGTTCTGGCTTAGACTTCTCATAACAAGAATCATGGAAAGTTCATGCATATTCGGTATTCTCTTGTTCATCAGGAATTCATTTTTTAACTTAATGCATGTTGTCCTCTTTTCACCGACATACTCCTTTTTGGTTGGTTTTGGTTTTACTTTTTCATTGAAAATGCTATATCTTTGGGGGAATAAAATTTGCTACTGCAAATTTTTTGTGATACCATTTATGGGCATTATGGAATGTTTAATATAAGTTACTTCCTTCTGAAATTTCCATTTCCTTTGTGATCCTCTCCGGTCCTCTTCATTCTCCTTATTCTCTCCACTCTTGCTTTGTATTCCTATCCTAATATTGTTCTCAGGACACGAATGCTGTCCAAACATAGATGTATGTTTTTACTCCTAGGACATTTTAGGTCATATAAGTTTCGAGCCTTATACAACATAAAAAGAACTTTTATAAAAGGAGTAGGTGGTCTGAGCCTAAAACCAGTGTTTAGAAGTTGAATACACTTAGGAGTACATCTCAATAGTAGAGTGATAGTCTACCATGTATGAGACCGTGTGTTCTGTCTCCAACACTAAACAAATTAAGTACATGCAGAATTTATGATGGTGACATATAATTTCAATTCCAGAAGACAGAAGGCTGAAATAAATTTCCACAGCCCAGTTTCTCTTGCGTACAATTCAAACTTTCTTTTTCTTTCATTACCCAGATATTTCCTTTCTTTAAAAAAATAATTTATTTATTTGTTTGTTTGTTTGTTTGTTTGTTTTACACGCCAGATTTTATTCCTCTCCCGGTCCACCCTCTGATTATTTCACATCCCATTCCTCCTCCCTATAACACTGTCTCCACAAGGATGTCTCCACCCTCCACCCCTACCCCCTACTCCAGACTTCTAAACTCCCTGGGGCCTCCAGTCTCTTGAGGGATAGGTGCATCTTCTCTGACCAAGCCCAGACCCAGCAGTCCTCTGTTGTATATGTGCTGGGGACCTCATATTAGCTGGTGCATGCTGCCTGGTTGGTGATCCAGTGTCTGAGAGATCTCGGGGGTCCAGATTAATTGAAACTGCTGGTCCTCCTACAAGGTTGCCCTTCTCCTCAGTTTCTTCCATTTCCTTTATAAGTGCCATAGGACATTTGGCCCTACAGCCTGCTACCTCACATCACAATGCCAGGTGAGCTGACACAAGGAATATATTTGTCTTGGAGGGCATTTCTGAACTAGAGTGGCTAACAGACGCTCTATTATCAAGAGACATCTCTAAAGCATCAGAATCTTATCCCGCATAACAATATATCATCACTGAGCTGCATTATAAAAGCATCCCCAGCCTCCATGAGGAGTGAAGAGTGAGTGGAAGGAAATCAGAGCCCCCAGGGACAGCCAACTTCAACTTTAATGTTAGCTTTTTAAATCTTAAAAAAAAAAAAAAAGATGTGAAAACATCAAAAAGACTCTCCTTGTAAGCACACAACTTGAAGGCTAAAGTTTTCTTACCCAGATGGGAATCAACACACATCCATTACTCAAGCACTTTGGCTGTGAAGAACCAGGAGTTACTACCATCTTGCTTCCAGTCCAGAACGAGTATGATATTCTCTAGGATGCCTTCTGTTACCAGCTACCTATCAAATAGGTTCCTAAGCGTACCATGAGCAGTTATTTTTACATGGCTCTTCAATGTTATTTATAACAAATCACAGGTGCGGCTGAATCTTACCTTCCTCTGATATACAATGTACAGTCCCACCATAATAGTCACAGCTCACAGTTCTTCTAAAGACTTTCCTAACTAGCCCTTTCTCTGCTACTCTTAGGATGTATCTTGTCTTCTGTTCTTTGCCTAAGAGTATGTTTGGAGCTGAAAATGTTACCAGGTCTTCACATTTCTTGAACTTTTAAGTAGACACTCTCTCTTCAAGATAATTACTAAGCTTTTAATTGTGAATTGTGCAATAATTCTTTCCATAATATAAGTCCCACTCATCTTGCCTTCAACTTTTGACCTTCCATAGCACTTTGAAGATTCTACTGATATTGAAATATGACCTGCATCATAGGCAAGACCATTTAAAGTATCTGTGTCTACTGTTCCTTTAATATCACTGTGTTCCACTTCCCTTGCTTAAATGTTATGACCATGTTTTTTTGTGACCATAACATGCTGACCTAGATAAAGGCTTGGCAAATGAACCCTTTCTGCATCTTCATAATTGGCAATAACTAGGACTGAATTCTGTGTTTATATTGAAATATATTAACTGGCTGAAAATCTTTGGTACCATAAGGGAACTATGATGGTTCTTTTCTTTATACGAAAATGGTGATTGTCTTGCTAACTATTGCATGGGAGGTGATGTTAATGAGCATTTCTTATTAAGAAAATATCAGGTAACTGTCAGAAAAACAATGATTAAAAGAAGGTCACAAAATATATATTCGGATACCTTTATTTCCTTTAGTAATTCTATTTCTTATCAGCCTATATGGCTCATTATTAAAACTTATCACCCCTTGGTAGATTAGGAAGTGATAACAATTAGTGTATTATAGGTCCCATGTAAGCATGATTCACATGAGGTGAATCAGTGCTTTCAGGTTCAGCATCACAGTGTTTATCTCCTAATTCCATGTCATTCCTTTTTGTAATTTTCTAATTTATGTAACTAACTTATTTTTTAAAAATGAGAACTTGAAGAAATTATCAGAATGTAGAAAAATAATTACAGGTCTTTTTTTCCAAACGTGACAACCTAACCTAGTATAGTGTCAACAGTTAGATTACTCATGGCAATCTCCTATGTTCTCAACTTGAGAAAGGACAATACCTCAGGCATTTAGACCAAAAGGCACACACTCTCCCCCATACCTTCCCAATCCTCATATGCTCACACAGATCCTTGAGTTAATAAGTCATAATAGAAAGCATCTTCCTGTGATGGAATTTTAATCTCAGTAAACCCCAGTTAGTTCTAGACCCTTTCTAGGAAAAAGTATAACTTCCTGTTGTCATAATACACAAAGGAAGTAGGCTTTCTAGCTGCTGCTCATTCATAAAAAATTAACATTTAATATTTTATATTTAATAAGGGGGAGTTTAATATAGTACAGGTGTTTTCTAAAATAAATTCCCCCAAACAAAAATATGGTTCCAGCCCAGCATACCAATCTTCTGCAAAGGTTTCACTCAGATTTAATTGCACAGCAATTGTTAAACAATTCTCCTTTATTGAGTCTTCTGAAAGTACTTAGTTTAATCTTTATTAAATTAAACTCCTGTGTTCACTAATTTTATCTACCAGTACATTATTTAATTAAGCATGCAGTAACAATAAAAATTAAAACTTAAGACACAGTAAACCATGCATGTCTCTTGACAGGCATACAAGTCTACTGGCATGAGCAGACCAGCACTGACCATAAGGCCTCACCACTCCTGCACAAACAGCATTTCCTTAAGTAATAAGGACATCAAAGTGAGCCCATATGCAAACTCTAAACTTCCTGTGTTTGTACCACATTAATAACGGCTTATCAACTGCAGTCAGTGTACCACATGAATGGGAATGAGGATTGCTGAGCTTGGGAAATGATCTGTATTATGGGGAACAGAGAGTACATCTTTATAGTTCTCTGATAATTTTGCTATGAAACTAAATTGCTCTGAAAATATAGTCTTTAACAATATTGATGAAAACCAGAGAACACAGGGGTATTTTGTTGGGGGCCTCATATCAGCTATTGTATCCTCCCTGGTTGGTAGTCCAGTGTTTAAGAAATCTTGGGGATGGAGGTTAGTTGAGACTGCTGGTTCTCCTACAGGGTCGCTCTCCTCCTCAACTTCTTCTAGCTTTTCTGGAATCCATCCATGGGGTTCAGCACCTTATGTCCATTTGTTGCATGCAAATATCTGCATCTGACTCTTTCAAGTGCTTGTTTGGGCTTTAGTAGAGCAGTCATGATAGGTCCCTTTTGTGAGTTCTCCATAGCCTCAGTAGTAGTGCAGGCCTTGGGACCCCCTTGAGATGGATTCCACTTTGGGCCTGTCTCAGGACCTTCTTTTCCTCAGGCTGCTCTCCATTTCCATCCCTGCAGTTCTTTCAGACAGGAACAATTATGGGTCAGTTTTGACTGTGGGATAACAACTCCCTCCCTCATGTGATGCAGTCTTCCTATTGGAGGTGGGGTCGACAAGTTCCCTCTCCCCATTGTAGGGCATTTCTTCTAAGGTCCCTCCCTTTGAATCCTGAGAGTCTCTGACTTCCCAAGTCTCTGGTGCATTCTGGAGGGTTCCCCCAACCTCCTACCTCCTGAGGTTACCTGTTTCCATTCTTTCTGCTGGCCCTCAGGGCTTCAGTCATTTTTCCCCCACCCAATACTAGATCAGGTTCCCTTCACCCTCCCCCCCCCTCCACTCTTCTGCCTCTATCCACTTTCCCTCCCAGGTCCCTCTCTTCCTCCCCACTTGTGATTGCTTTCTTCTCCCTCCCAAGTGGAAATGAGGGCCCTTCAGCTTGTTGACATTTTTGAGTTCTGTGGACTATATCTTGGCTATTTTGTTTTTTTTATTGTTGTTTTGTTTTGTTTTGTTTTTTGCTAATATCCACTTATTAGTGAGTCCTTTTGGATGTGAGTTACCTAACTCACGATAATATTTTCTAGTTCTATCCATTTGCTTGAAAACTCAGGATATCCTCATTCTTAATAGCTGAGTAGTATAGTATTCCAATATGTAAATAAACCACATTTTCTATATCCATTCTTTTGTTGTGGGACATCTGGGTTGTTTCCAGCTTCTGGCTGTCACAAATAAGTCTGCTATGAACATAGTGAGACACATGCCCCTGTGGCATGGTGGAGCATCTTTGAATATATTCCCAAGAGTGTTATTTCTGGGTCTTCAGGTAGATCTATTTCCAATTTTCTGCGTAACCTCCAGATTTATTTCCAGAGTGGTTGTACCAGTTTGCAATCCCACCAGCAATAGAGAAGTTTTCCTCTTGCTCGACATCCTCTTAACATGTCTTGTTACTTGAGGTTTTGATCTTAGCCATTATGATTGGTGCAAGGTAGAATCTCAGGTCCTTTTGATTTGCATTTCTCTGAACAATAAGGATTTTGGACATTTCTTTAGGTGCTTCTCAGCTATTTGAGATTCCTCTGTTGTGAATTCTCAGTTTAGTTCTATACCCTATTTTTTGATTGGGTTGTTTGGTTTTTTCATGGTTAACTTCCTGAGTTCTTCATATATTTTGGATATTAACCCTGTATCAGATGTGGGGTTAGTAAAGATTTTTTTCCCAATCAGTAGGTTGCTGATTTGCCTTATTGACTATGTCCTTTGCCTTACAAAAGCTTTCGAGTTTCATAAGGTCGCAATTATCAATCAATTCTTGATCTTAGAGCATGAGCCATTGAAGTTCTGTTTAGGAAATTTTTCTCTGTGCCAATGAGTTCAAGGCTATTTCCCACTTTCTCTTCTATTAGATTCAGTGTACCTGTTTTTATGTTGAGGTCCTTGATCTGCTTGGACTTGGGCTCTGTGCAAGGTGACAAATATGGATTTATTTTCATTTTTCTATATACAGAGAGGCAGTTAGACCAGCACCATTTATTGAAGATGCTTTCTTTTTTCCATTGTATATGTTTGGCTTCTTTGTCAAAGAGCAAGTGTGCATAAGTGTGTGGTTTTATTTCTGGTCTTCAGTTATATACCACTGATCAACATGTCTGTCTCTATATCAATACCATGCAGTTTTTATCACTATTGCTCTTTAGTAAAGCTTGAGTTCAGGGATGGTGAGTCTCCCCATTGTTCTTTTATTGTTAAGAATTATTTTTGCTATTCTGGATTTTTTGCTTTTACAGAAGAAATTGATAGTTGTTCTTTCTATGTCTTTGAAGAACTGTGTTGAGTTTTTGATGGAGATTGCATTGAATATGTAGATTGACTTAGGTAGGACAGCCATTTTTATTATGGTAAATCTGACAATCAATGAGCATGGAAGATCTCTCCTTTTTCTGAGATCTTCAGTTTCTTTCTTGAGAGAGTTGAAGTTATTGTCATACAGGTCTTTCACTTGTTTGGTTAGAGTTACCCCAAGATATATTTTATTATTTGTCTCTTGTGAAGATAGTTGTTTCCCTAATTTCTTTCTCAGCCTGTTTATCATTTGTAAAAAGAAATGCTACTGATTTATTTGAGATAATTTTGTACCAGGCCAAGTACCTGAAGTTGTTTATCAGATGAAAAAGTTCTCTGGTAGAATTTTTGGGCTCGCTTATGTATACTATCATATCATCTGCAAATAGTGTACCTTTATTTCTTCCTTGCCAATTTGTATCCCCTTGATCTCTTTTTGTTTTCTTATTGTTCTACTTAACATTTTGAGTACTATAGTGAATAGGTAGAGGGAGAGTGGGCATCCTTTTATTGTCCCTGATTTCTGTGGGATTGCTTCAACTATGTTTCCATTTAATTTGATATTGGCTGTTGTTTTGCAGTAGAATGCTTATATTATGTTTAGGTGTGGGCCTTGAATTCCTGATCTCTCCAATACTTTTAAAATGAAGTGGTGTTGTATTTTGTCAAATGCTTTTCCTGCATCTATGGAGATGATCATATGATTTTATTCTTTAAGTTTGTTTATATAGGGGATTATGATAATGGATTTTCGTATACTATACTAACCTTGCATTCCTGGTATGGAGCCTACTTGATCATGGTGAATGATGGTTTTGATGTGTTCTTGGATAAGGTTTGTGAGAATTTTATTGAGTACTTTTGCATCGATATTTATAAGTGTGTTTGGTCTGAAGTTCTTTTTTTTGGTTGGGTCCTTGTGTGGTTTAGGTATCAGAGTAATTGTTGCTTCATAGTATGAGTTAGGTATTGTTCCTTCTGTTTCTATTTTATGGAATAGTTTGAGAAATACTGATATCACGTCTTCTTTGAAGATCTGGAAGAATTCTGAACTAAATCCCTCTGGCCCTGGGCTTTTTTAGGTTGGAAGGTTTTTAATGACTTCTTCTATTTCTTTATTGGATATGGGCCTGTTTAGATAGTTTACCTGCTCTTGATTTAACTTTGGTATGTGGTACCTGTCTAGAAACCCATCCATCTCATCTCAATTCAAATTCTATTAAAGAAATGTCTAGAATTTAAAATGAGCAATATGTGAAAATGTATACTTGCTTGTCTAAAGAATTGCTGCATTGCAATGCTGAAATTCTGAATCCTGGATAGAATGGAGTGAGGCTGCTCATTTATATCATGCTTAAATTTTAAGAAATAAATCTATGATTCCAGGGCAAATACAAAAAAGTCAGCAAAACTGTTTTACTTATTATGGAGTTAAGCTCTTTAAAAAAAACTAAGAAGAAGAAATACTAAATGATTTACACCCAAGTTGAAAAATGCAGGTAAAACTGGCAAATGTATTTGAGAGTAATGCAACTTTAACCTTCAGGTTTACCTGACAGGCTTGACTAGTTGGTAAAACAGTTTATAACTTATCAGTCTACATGTTACCATCTACCCTAAATCTAAAATCTGGTCAACAATGCAAAGTAAAGGTTAGTTCATTCCTGTGTATCAAATGAGGGTGAATGTCTACAAAGTCAGATGATAAATATTTTAGTATTTGGAGGCCACATAAAATCCCTAATACTCATCGTTATGTCTTTATCTTTGAGAAAATTTGTATAAAACTGTAAAACCCATCCTTACCTGTGAACTAATCAAACTGGATTTGTTTAGATTTGACTCCTAGTCACAATTAGTAAAATCTAACCCTAGACAATACTGTTATCTTTGAAGAGGCAATTATATAGTGCTCTATCTAATATGATGACAAAAAATTCACAGTCTTCTCTTCCTTGTTCTTAAATACTGAAAAATTTGCTAACTGCAAACAGGGAATTGGAACCACAAAGAGTTAGTTCAAGTACCAAAGCAAGATGTAAAGACAAGAAATGAGCATAATGTTAAACACTTTAAAACCATACATAGATAAGTATATGTAATATGAGATAAAATGTCATGTGTTTCTTAATTGTTCCTTTCATACTATAGTACACAACATACTTTATGCACAGATCAACCAATATCACTCTGTACATTGCATGTTGGACAATAAGTCAGGGGCTATTCTTACAATGTTGATGCTGAATGAAGACGTAAAAGGCTAGGAAAGAAGAGATAGGATACACAGAAAGAAGAGTTAAAGGAAACACACAAAGTAAATACAAAAGACAAGATAGGAAGAGCCAAGAACCAAAAAGAACTGAGACCAGGCACAACACACTGCAACGCACATTGATTTTTAACACTAACCTTTGTTTCTATACACTGAAAGTTGGCAATCTCCAATAAAACACATCTATGAAAGGTGGCACAATCAGAAATACAAAAATAAATAAATAAATCTATAAAATTCTTCTACTCAAACATTTTCTCACCATTTAGTAATATAATTATTATAGGAAATATAAATTAATATTAAAATATACTAGCTTTAGAAAATAAAAATCATTATAACTCACTATATTCCTCAAATAATTCAAAATTATAACTGTAATATAAAATTATTGTGAAGAATTTATTTTTCTAAATCTAGAATATAAAATGAAACTACTAAATCCTCATTTTGGTGATAAATAGAATTTTACTTTGTATAATATATTCATTTAAAAATACTTGAATTATTTAAAATATTGCTTAGATTAAATTTTTGATAATTAAATCTTAATCTATAATTAATAATTGTCTATGAATTTGAAGTAATAATTAATAGTAAGCCATTTAGGTAATGGCTATTTTTTTTAAATATAATCACATGTGAAATGAACAAATACAAATTTTATTAAGCATGGCTATTTCAGATGCATACTTGGGGAAAGTATAATTTTTTAGAGGTGCAATATAAAATATAATTAAAGAGCTTAATGACAGAAACTATCTGAAGAATTTTAACTGCAAAACCCAAGGTTATTTTTTTCTCAGAATTTAAATATGAAACTTAGAAAAGTGCCAATTTTTTAACAAAAAGAAGCAGTATCCTGATTTTAAAGTGCTATGCAATTCATTATGCAGATGGCATTTTGCCCTTACTGCAACACTGAATAAATGCACATGCCATACCATAAGGAAGCATTCCTCGGTGATAATCTAAACTTAGCACACAGCAATCTACCATCAGCTGAAGACTGCAGCATATGCTTCAGGAGGTATGAGTCAAAATGAAAGCATTCACTGACTAATTGCACATCACAGAGCTTGACATGTTGCATCAAGTTGCAGCTCTCACTGTGAAGGGCATGAGAGGCTGCACAATCTTCAATCTAACAAATTAATCTACTATGATTTGGGGATACCAGAAATCCAAAACATTAGCCTGAAGACCAAAGGCATTACTGTGTATAATAGGTATTAGCAGCAATGTGCAGCCAAAGCATTGGTATTTTTGACCCCTAACTTCTAGAATGATAGAGAGGGGCCAAGGTGACATCTGCCTGCTAAGACTGTTATGATAGGGGTAAACACTGTTAGCATAGAATTAGGTGAAAACAAAATTAACCAATGCCCCTGCTTGCATGATGGACAGAGATGTGATAGGCCTGTGGCAAACTGTTCATTTATAAGCCCACGAAGAGGAGAAAAGACTGTGAGGAATGCTCATGTATTTGACCTTGCCAGAAGCCTTTTTCAGAGCAGTGTGTAATAGGCAACAAAGAAAAGGCAGTTGCCTTTTGCTGGAGAAGTAATTCCCTATATTAATATGTCAAGGTACATTATTTTGTAAGATGGCATTTATACTTTTGGAGGCTCTTCAACAAGCTGTGTACAAGTGGCTAAGAGAAATATCCCGGAAGAGGCATGTATTTTTTGTTTAAAGGCAGTCATGCTTCAGTTGAAACAGATTGCATTTAAAATGTGTCACGAGAGTGATTAATCAACTGAAATATCACTGTTCCTACACCAACCATTTGCTGTCTTCTCACAAGAAATCATCATTATAAGTTCTAAAAGTATCCTGTATAAACATATCAGTACCACATCATTTGCAGTTAAGTGACGTTGCAGTTGGGCAAGGTTGCCCATTTGAAAGCCACCTCCAACCACCAAGTTATATTCCTGAGAGATCTTAGCAGTGAGACATTGACGCTAGATTCTATATAAATTTAAGTCAGTTTTTGTAAATAGAGTGTGATAGAACATTCACATGTGATAAAGTGGTCAAGATAATCATATTTTCTACTATAGGTAAGAGAAAAAAGCTCCTTGCCAATTCACTCATTCTAGTACACAGACCCAGTTCGTATGTGGATCAAGTGCATTAAATACCAATAGGAAACAACTTTTAGAAACACACAGAAAATGTGGCTGACCTTTCTTCTTAATAATCGCTCTTACTTGTAGAATTTAAGCTATCTGTACTCCACCCCCTAAAGATAATCTCCACCAAGTTGGAAATGGCTTAGGTAATTTCAGATATTGTTGTGTAACATGAATACCTAAGAATGAACAATAGACAGCTTGGAATAAATGTTTATTTCTTTTATTTTGCTTATTACTTTGACATTATTGAGTTCCTTCGGAGTTTCAAGACTCCCTAACCATTAGCCGTTTAACTTAACAATACTAAATAACAAAGTTGTTGAGATCATGGAAAGAGGCAATTACGACTCCAACTGAAACATCTATGCACCCACCATCTATCTAAGCACTTTTTAGAAAGTAGGTCAAATACAATGGGAAGCAGTGATAAGTCTGAGAGTGAAATGTGTACCTCTCTGTCCCTGCTCCCTGTGTTCGTGTGTGTGTGTGTGTGTGTGTGTGTGTGTGTAGGGGAAGGGGGAAGGGGAGATCACCAAAGGGTAAAAGATTGCCAAGTCTGAACACCAACATGTTCAAGTGAATGGTTCGGGTATATTTTGTCCACAGCAGCATTCAGTGGTCTCGTTATTACAGCTGACTCTAAACGCATGTGGTGTCTTTGAAAGTTTCACTGCTCCTTTCCACAAGCAGCACATGATCAGCCAAGATTATAGATATCCACACAAAAGACAGACAGAACTTCTCCTTTTGGCTTTGCTTTGTTGCCTGCTGATGAGCCACCAGTTACAGATATTAATATTCACACACTCTGGGAACCCTTATTTAAAACTTGTTATGAGACATACAATGAGCGAATTTCTAAGGGATTCAAAAATGAATAGCATGGATAGAATACCTGTCCTTTGTATGGGACAGTTCAGCAACAGAGAGAAAATTAAACAAGCCCAAGAGATATATCCTTCTAAAAGAAGAGGGCAGAGTTCAAGGAAGAATACACCAAGCTCCTAGACAGAGATGGAGAGCTCAGATAAAGCTTCATAAAATAGCATCAAACACTCCGTGCGCTGGGGTAAGAAGTGAGGTACTGGAAGATCTAAGCATGAGAGTAACAACGTCAAAATTTTGTGCTAGGAAAGTAAATGTCTGTAACGTTGAAATGCCTTAGAAATCAAACAAACTTCTGCTCCTAGATGTTAACTAAAGTCTTTGTTTACAATCATAAACATAAAAATAGTTAAGAAATATTATATTTCTTTAGTCTCATTTCTATGTATGAGCTATAAACTTGTACAGTGCAGAAAGCTTACCCACAGTTGCAGGACAGGGTGGCAGAAACCCTAACTAAAACTAAATTGGAACTATCTTTTGCATCTGGAACCACAAACTTCCCTAAAAAAGGTTACAGTTATGGTTAGTATACTTAAAAAGCATCGTTTATAATCTGTTATGGTGTGAGTGTAGTTTGAGTGTCTGCCAATGGCACACTGTGAGTGGAGGCTATACCTGAGAAGTGGTATTACTGAGAGGTAGTGAAACACTTGAGAGATAGGTTTTTGAAATGGTCATTGGGTCACTGGGAATGCCCTAAGAGGAGACTGTAGAACTTTAGTCTCTCATTTACTTCTTTTACTTTCTGTTTGTCAATAAACACACACATGCACGCACATACACACAAGCAAATACACACGCACACACACACACACACACACACACACACACACACACCACCTGTGCAATGTGCTACCATTAGCCCTCAGCACCAGAGAGTAAACCACAGCACACTGACACTACCACCAAACATTGGACTTTGAAACTTCAAAACTGTCATCTGAATTTTTGTATGCAGCCACTACTGTAAAAAGGCTTAATAACCTTTATTTTTCAACACGACCTTGCTTTTTTAAAAAATCAAATATCATGTCAAAACTTGATTAATGTTCTATAACAACTTCCTTATAAATGTTGCCTATCCTCTCTCCTGACTATCTCCTTGTTCCTTTATTCTGAGTGGAGGCATGAGGGATGTGTGCCCAGGTTGGGGTGCGGAGGTGAGGACAAAAAGCAATAAACTCTTTCAGTTTATCTCCAGAGTAGATTCCTAGTGGAAATATCATGTGTGTTTTAAAATGTATTAACACAACTGATCTGTATAAACTAGAAGACCCTCCTACCCAATTGTTCTGGATCAAAATTCTTACTACTAGAAGGAAAATTCACCTCTAAACTTTCATCCAGTTCAAAGTCCCAATATGGGAGGAAGGGAAAGAGAATCCTGGTGGAAAAAATCAACCACATACTGCTAATTATGTGTCTTCACCATCCTCCCAGGAAGACCAGCTACCAATTAAGCCTAATTGCTGAACAGGAGGGCCTTGGGGTCCACCCCCTACAGAGCTCACAGCAGTAGCTGCAGGGACAGCTATGCCCAGAGCAGGGCTTCAGCCCCACATTTCCTAAACTAATTTCAGTGACATTTTATCCTAATTCACCCAAGAGGAGAGAGGGAATAATCTACTTCTCAAGTGATGCTATATTATTTAGGATTGATTTCTAATTAATTTTGTTCTCTGCATTTCAATATATTCCCAAGCCTTTGTTACTTGGGTTAGTTTATGAAACTTGGGAGGAATGCTGTAACAATCACACCTGAGGGGAAAGATGAGTGTAACATTGTCATTACAAAATCTTAAGATGTGCATTTTAATGCAAATTAGAACTCACTGTCATTTTTAGATTGCATGCTAGATGATTTACTCTTTGACTCAGAGAAAACAGTCTAGAAAATGTCAGTTGTGCAGATCCTTTCCTTTGTTTATTTCTTTTCAGGATCTGTATAGCTAAGGTTTACCAGTTTTGGAGCTCTTTATCTCACACTATCTGAAGTGAAACTGCAGAACTGAGCCTGCCTCCTTTTCTGATTTATTTTAATAAACTAGTAAGATGCACAGCCTTCCAGGCACCAAGACTGCTTTCTGCTGTGCCCGGAAACACACCCCTCCACCCTGACGTGCTTGTCCTACTTAGTTTACAATATTTGCATTTAAAATGAATGATGCTGGATTTCCTTGTGAACCAAGGCCTTCTGCAAAAGAGTTTGCATCCAGGTTGCTGCTGGAGTGTGAAATTTTTCCACACTGCATTCATTAGTCATAGAAACGAGCAAACAGGAATTATAGGAAATGACTGAGTCCAGGGGCTGTTAGTTTTCCTTTCTGGCAGTATTATTCATTTCTTCTTTCCACTTTCCTGTAGTTCTAGGAACATAAGTGATAAATGAGAAAATTGCTAAGTGTAATTGAATAATTACTATTTTCAAGACATAAAAAAGCAACTTTGGGTGGGGAGAGAATGCCAATGAGACAAATACATGGGAAAATGAGAAGGAAAGAGAAAGAAAGACAGATGAAAGAGAGAGAGACAGAGACAGAGAGAGAGAGAGAGAGAGAGAGAGAGAGAGAGAGAGAGAGAAGAGGAGAGAGAGAAAAGAAGAAGAAGAAGAAGAAGAAGAAGAAGAAGAAGAAGAAGAAGAAGAAGAAGAAGAAGAAGAAGAAGAAGAAGAAGAAGAAGAAGAAGAAAAGGTGACTAGACGAAAGGAATTATAAACAGGAAGAACCCACAGAGGAGAAAAACCTCTTATCTAAGAAAGATGCCAGATACAAATATAAGGAATAGAATGTCCTATATTTTTGCCTACTTTTGTAAGTATTGCCACTATGATCTAGCATAACATCATATTCATGATTCCTGTAATTGAACAGTCTTCCCTATAATGATCAAGTTAATCCTATGGCTTTGATTCTCTAAAATTACATTCTAAAAGGAAATTCAAAAAGAAAATAATGAAGACCATTTTAAAACTAGTTATAGATAGTAGAAGCAATATGATCATCAGTAACCTCGGGGAACAACTGTGAAAGTAGTTTGAGATTTAGATGTAAATTTCGTTGTTTAGTTTAGAATTAGTGGTAGATTTAGAAAGTACTTTTCTATTTTTTTAAAAAGCATCATTTTCACATGGGCTTGCAAATTAGCAAAAGTAGAAGGAGAACCTGACATACCTGCCTTTATTTTACATCTGCCTCCTTAACTTCAGAACAGATCTCGGCTAAAGTTCACACACAGGCATTTTAATCATTCAAGGGCTTGTCTAAAACTGATGATACCTAACCCATCACATCCCACTTCAAGGCTGAAGGCACAAAGATAAGAGTATCTAACTTATTGGACTGTCAACTTTTAAAATGTCCTGTTCAAGACCCCATAAAAAGCACCTAGAAGTTTCTACTCATTGTTCTAAACCTCGGTCACCTTGAATTCCAGAGACAGTAGAGTCGGGAAGATCAGGCATGAATAAAGTAATCTGTAAACAGAAGCATTCATCTTGAGGGAATTAGATGGTTCTCTCGGGTAATCGGGACTTCTCTAGAGGCATATTGCAGAAAGAGGATCCAGACAATTATCACCTACAGTTTGATGAAACCTGATAAATGCGGAAGGGCTTAACCTGCCCGAGTTCTTCATAGCTGAAGCATTGGGCACTATTCTGGATGCAGACTGAAATGCTTAATCTCCATCTTCTCTAAATGGACACATTGATTAAAATTCCTTCTTCCCTTCTCTCCATTATTTCTGATTGCCTTCAGTGAGGCCACTAGCCAGAACTTACATGTAAGAACTTTCAGAGTCAGGTCTCTGGCCTAGAACTCTGATTATATTGGTTTAGAAATAAATAAATATACAGATGGAAGAATGGTTCTGTGGTCAAAGTGTTGAGGATTTTGCAGATGACTCAGGTTAGGTTTCCAATACTCTCTTCAGCAGAGGCAGAAGAGACACCAGGCAGATAAATGATGCACAAACAGATATGCAGGCAGACATTCATACACATAAATAAAAATAAATAAATCTTTGAAAAATAGAACAAAATAATAATAAAAAATAATACAACTCTACCAAAAGCAATTAGTTGCATTAGGATGCTTTTAGAATATTAGAAAATGTGAAAAATAAGTCTATTTCTAATAACAGTATTACATTAGGTTACCACGATTAAAAGTACCACTGATTAGATGACAACATCAACTTATTATCTCACAGTTCTCTCAAGTAGAAATCTGATGTCAAGGTGTTTATAGGGTTTGTTTCTTCTTCAGGTCATTTTCTCTGACAAGCATTTTTTGTATAGTATGTCATGCTCTCCCCAAATATGTGTCTCATTTGAAATACCCCCTTTTCTATGGCAACAGCTCAGACTGAATTAGGGACCCTCCATTTCATTAAGATCTTCACTGAATAAAATATCCACAGGCATATTTCCAGATAATGTCACATTCTAAGAGACTGTGGGCCAACACTTCAACATGTAGACTTTGTAGAAACATAGAAAATAATGTATAATATTTGTAAGTCACTATTAAAGGTAAAAACATTTGGACAGATAACCAACATTAATAAACTATCATTATTATTATATTACTTGAGTGAAAGAATAAAATTCATGGACTCTTTAATTCAGGAAAACTAGCCAAGATTATATAAAAGTAAGAAATATTAAATTAACACCATGTGTTTATTATCATAGAAAATAAAATTCTGCCAGAGCCAAGTTGTTATTCAAAATGAAACCAGGCCTTTGGTGACTAACATACTATTCCTTTTGGTTTCAGCATATGCCATAGATAAATCTATTGCCATCCCAGAAGTCTCTGAAGTAAAGTTGAACATTTGTTTGGAAAGTTTATTATATAAATATGGGTCCAGTAATCTAGAGAGTTGCCTACCTTAAAGAATTATAGGCAGAATGAAGTTTTATCAAGAGAAAAAAATCAATGAGTGAAAACAGAAGACTGAAATAAATAAAATATTTTCCTCATTAATTATTTTAGTTATTCACTTTATATCTTGATCATAGCACCCTCTCTCCTCTCCTCTTAGTTTCATCCTTACAAATTCTTCCCCACATTACCCCTTCCACTACTCCACAGAAAAGGGTAAGCTCCCTTGAATATCACCAGTTTGGAACATTGAGTCCCAGCAGGACTAAGCACATTCTTTCCAGCTGAGGCCCAACCAGGCAGTCCAGTTAGGAGAAGGGAATTCAATGAGAGGCAACAGAGTCAGAGACAGCCTCTTCTCCAATTTTTAGGGGATGACATTAAGACCAAGCTACACATTGCTACATAAGTGTTGGGGCCCTCAGTCCAGCCCTTTCATACTCTTTGGTTGGTGGCTCAACCTATATCAGGTTAGTTGACTCTGTAAGTCTTCATGTGGTGTCTTTGACCTCTCCAGCTTGCTCAATTCTTCCTGCCACTCTTCCAGAAGACTCCTGAGCTTGGCCTGATATTTGGCTGTGGGTCTTTGCATCTGTTTTCATATGCTGCTAGATGAAGCCTCTCTGGTCTCAGGTTTGCTACATTACTGTCTGCAAGCATAGCAGAATATTATTAACAGAGTCAAAGGTTGGCTTTCTTTCATTGGATGGGTTTCAAGTTGGGACAGTGATTGGTTGGCTGTTCATGTAGTCTCTCCTCCATCTTTATCCATGCACATCTTTTAGGCTGGAAAATTTTTGGATTGAAGGTTTTGAGGGTGGTTTGATATTTCCTCCCTCCACTGGAAGTCCTGCCTAGTTAAAAAATATAACCAGTTCAGTCTCCATACCCCACTGGTAGGAATCTCAGCTAGAGTCACCCCCATAGATTCTTCATAGCCTCCTCCTTCCCAGATCTCTAGCTAGTCCGAGAATTGGCCCCCACCAACTTACATTCTCACTCCCAGCCTTCTCTTGCTCTCTCTCTCCCCAGATCTGATTTCTCTTCCTATCTATCCAACATAGTACTAGAAGTTCTAGCTAGAGCAATTAAGACAGCTAAAGGAGATTAAGATACAAATTGGAAAGGAAGAAGCCAAAATGTCATAGTTTCCAAATGTTATTGATAGTATACATAAGTAATTCCAAAAATTCTACCAGAGACCTCTTTTCTGGTCTAATTTATTTGTTGTTCTATAAGGTTCTTTATTGTTGACAGGCATCTCTTTAGGTTACAGAAGTTTTCTTCTATGATTTTGTTGAACATATTTTCTGGACCTTTAAGTTAGAAATCTTCTCCTTCTTCTCCTCCTATTGTTTTTAGGTTTGGTTTTTTCATAGTATCCCAGATTTCCTGGGTGTTTTGTGTCAAATATTTTTTAGATTTAATTTTTTTACTATTTTGATATTTTTGATTTCTTCTATTATATCTTCTATGCCTGAGATTCTTTCTTCCATGTCTTAAATTATAAATGTTATGTTTGTGCCTTTAGTTTCTGTTTTATCTTCTATTTCTACTTTTAGTTCTTGAACAGTTTTATCCATTTTCCTTCATCTGTTTGAATGAATTTTCCTGTATTTCTTTAGATGATTTATTAATTTCCTCTTTAAAGGCCTTTATCATTTTTATAAGATTGGGTTTAAGGTCATTTTCTTATACTTCACCTGTGTTGGAAAATCCAGGGCTTGTTGTAGTAGGATATCTGGCCTCTGTTAGTACCACATTGCCCTGGCTGTTGTTGATTGTGTTTTTATCCTGAAATATCCTAGATATCTGGGCTTTGTAATTATTATAGGTTTAAATGTAATTTCTGAGTTTATCTTCTTGGATGGGTGTTTTGGATTTTTTTCCCTTAGTATCTGTTTCCTCGATGTCTACTGGCCTAAGTGGCCTGGAATTCTGGTGACTAACCAGTCTTCAGATACAGTATGGTGTCTCCCCTGGGATTTTTTTATGGCCTGTGCTGCCTGCAAGGTTTTGGGTTCTACCCTTGCCTCTAGGGTCCCTAGTACCAGTGTAGCCAGGGGCTTCTCTTGCTGGTGGGCAGAGTGCAAGTTAAAACTGATGGGTTTGTTTCAGGGAAATATGTCAGGCAAGGGCTTGGAACAGGGTCACACTTGCTTGTCTGTGGTGCCTGCAGGCCTCCAGGAATGTAGGAAGAGTAGAGGGGCAGGAAATGGAGCAAATGTTTATTGTAATGAGTCATTGGTCTGCATCAAGCTCTCTGCCTTCTGAGACACTATCAATATTGAATCTTCATTAGCTGCCTTGTGTCGTAGAGACCTTGCAGCTTTGGATCAACAGGACTGGCCCTTTAATGTGTCCAACAGTTAAGAGATGATACAGATTTGTGGGTAGGCCAATTCAGAGCCCTAGAACTGGACCTGGGTGGCAGAAGGCTCACCACCTCTCCCATGTCTGTACCACCAGGGTGAGCTCTCCAGCACAGCTTCAGCAAGGAACCCAATGCCACCATTAACAGGAGACAGGATCAGCTCTCCTGCTTTCATGCCCTAGAGCCGGCTCATCCTTACCTATATTCAGGCTTCCAGAGCCAGTTCAAATTTGTGGCCCAAAGGGTTCTTTTTTTTGGGGGGGGGTGCATTTTCCCAAGTCCTGCTGCCTGCAAGGGTCTCAGACAGTTTTCACACTCTCAGGACTGGCACAAGTGTGCCTTTGTCACCATGGCCAGCTCGACATGTGGCCCACACATTCCAGGGCCCACTCTACCAAGTGCTACAGCCAATGAAGGGATGGGACTATCTCTTCCACTCTCATGTGCTCCGGGCCAGTTCTCCAGACTACCAAAGATGGCAAGGGGCATTATACCATAACCCAAGCCACTTCACGGCAGGCAAGAGGGGGGTAGGGGAGTAAAGGGGTAAGCTCTCCCAAGCTCTCGCCCTCAGAGGAGGCTCACCCACACCCCTGCCATCGCCATCGGGGCCAGCTCCATGGTGCTGTCCAGACAAGATGCAGGGCTTGCTCTCCTGAGTGCTGCAGCTGGTGAGTGGTAGGGATAA